>NC_079195.1:72405002-72670002 GCF_029499605.1 Hyla sarda
CGAGTGGCTAGGTGAATAAGTTCATGTAGATTAGCAGGAATTTCTCGTGCGGCCAGAACATCTTTAATGTTGCTGGATAGGCCTTTTTTGAAGGTCGCGCAGAGGGCCTCATTATTCCAGGACAATTCTGAAGCAAGTGTACGGAATTGTACGGCATACTCGCCAACGGAAGAATTACCCTGGACCAGGTTCAACAGGGCAGTCTCAGCAGAAGAGGCTCGGGCAGGTTCCTCAAAGACACTTCGGATTTCCGAGAAGAAGGAGTGTACAGAGGCAGTGACGGGGTCATTGCGGTCCCAGAGCGGTGTGGCCCATGACAGGGCTTTTCCGGACAGAAGACTGACTACGAAAGCCACCTTAGACCTTTCAGTGGGAAACAGGTCCGACATCATCTCCAGATGCAGGGAACATTGGGAAAGAAAGCCACGGCAAAACTTAGAGTCCCCATCAAATTTATCCGGCAAGGATAAGCGTATCCCAGGAGCGGCCACTCGCTGCGGAGGAGGTGCAGGAGCTGGCGGAGGAGATGACTGCTGAAGCTGTGGTAGCAACTGTTGTAGCATAACGGTCAGTTGAGACAGCTGTTGGCCTTGTTGCGCTATCTGTTGTGACTGCTGGGCGACCACCGTGGTGAGGTCAGCGACAACTGGCAGAGGAACTTCAGCGGGATCCATGGCCGGATCTACTGTCACGATGCCGGCTGGCAGGTAGTGGACCCTCTGTGCCAGAGAGGGATTGGCGTGGACCGTGCTAGTGGACCGGTTCTAAGCCACTACTGGTTTTCACCAGAGCCCGCCGCAAAGCGGGATGGTCTTGCTGCGGCGGTAGTGACCAGGTCGTATCCACTAGCAACGGCTCACCTCTCTGGCTGCTGAAGATAGGCGCGGTACAAGGGAGTAGGCAGAAGCAAGGTCGGACGTAGCAGAAGGTCGGGGCAGGCAGCAAGGATCGTAGTCAGGGGCAACGGCAGAAGGTCTGGAAACACAGGCAAGGAACACACAAGGAACGCTTTCACTGGCACTAAGGCAACAAGATCCGGCAAGGGAGTGCAAGGGAAGTGAGGTAATATAGGGAAGTGCACAGGTGAAAACCCTAATTGGAACCACTGCGCCAATCAGCGGCGCAGTGGCCCTTTAAATCGCAGAGACCCGGCGTGCGCGCGCCCTAGGGAGCGGGGCCGCGCGCGCCGGGACAGAACAGACGGGGAGCGAGTCAGGTAGGGGAGCCGGGGTGCGCATCGCGAGCGGGCGCTACCCGCATCGCGAATCGCATCCCGGCTGGCAGCGGGATCGCAGCGCCCCGGGTCAGAGGACGTGACCGGAGCGCTGCAGCGGAGGGAGTGAAGCGAGCGCTCCGGGGAGGAGCGGGGACCCGGAGCGCTCGGCGTAACAGTTTCATTTGTTTGATTTAAATTCCAAGAAAAAAACTGCAAAGTCAAACACCGTATGGTGAAAACCGGATGGAACCGTACACACATACGGTTCTGTACGGTTCCCATTAACTCCCATGTTAAAAAAAAAAACGTATACGGTTTAATACAGTTTTTCACCTGGACCAAAAAACGTGATAGACTACGGTTTTGGGTACGGGAAAAAAACTGACAAAACCGTACAGGTTGCAAAACGGACACAACCTGATGCATCTTTTGGCATACGGTTTTCAATGGAGAGTCAATGCATAAGGTTTTCAATACGCTTCAGGTACGGTTTTCACATTGAAAACGTATACGGGAACTGTATAGCAAAAACGTGGTGTGAATGCACCCTAAAGATCATAACACTTTCAATTTTCCACCTAAAAATCCATATCAAGGTTTGTTCTTGGCGCCAACAATTTTAATTTGTAATACCTATAATAATTTCACCACAAAATCTACGGCGAAACCAGAAAAAAAATATTTGTGGGGCAAAATTGAAAAAAAAAAAAAAGGCATTTTGTAAGTTTTAGCAGCTTCTGTTTCTACATAGTGCAGTTTTCTGTAAAAATTGCACCTTACGTTTATTCTGTAGGTCCATACGGTCGCAAGGATTTTACTACTAAAAAAAATAACTACATGCACCAAAATTAATACATTGAAAAATTTCCCTTCTGACCCCTATAACTTTTTTATTTTTCCATATAAGGGGTGGTATGAGGGCTCATTTTTTGTGCTGTCATTTTAAGTTTTTGTCGGTACCATTTTTATTTTGATCGAACTTTTTGATCATTTTTTATAAATTTTTTTATGGTATAAAAAGTGACCAAAAATACACCATTTTGGACTTGGAATTATTTTGGAATTTTTTTTACGTGTACGCCATTGACTGTGCGGTTTAATTATCGATATATTTTTATAGTTCTGATATTTACGCACATGGTGATACCACATATGTTTATTTTAATTTTTATTTACACAGTTTTTTTTATGGAAAAGGGGGGGTGATTCAAACTTTTATTAGGGAAGGGGTTAAATCACATTTATTAACTATTTTTATTTACACTTTTTTTGTATAACATTGCATACACTGATCTCTAACACTGTTCATTGCCAGGCCATAGCATAGCATTGATCAGTGTTTCTGCCGCTTGACTGCTCCTGCCTGTATCTCAGGCACGGAGCAGTCATTCGGTGATCGGACAGCGAGGAGGCAGGTAGGGATCCTCCTTGCATCCTGCAAGCTGTTCGGGACGGCGTGATTTCCCTGCGGAGGTCCCGAACAGCACCACTGAGCTAACCGTCAATGTTTACTTTTGTTTTAGACGCAGCGATCAAACTTGATTAACTAAAGGGTAAATGCCAGACATCAGCCTGATCGGCAATGTCCAGCATTAGTTGTGGGTCCTGGTTGCTTATAGCAACCAGGACCCCCCGGGTATGATGACACGCTCACCTGCTGAGCGTGCGTCATACCTCTGGAGCCGCAAATGGACGTTAATGAACGTTCATTTGCATTAAGGGGTTAATAACAACAAAAACAAAAGGAGGGTGGTTTGTCTTTGCTTCACTGTTTCCGTTTCAGTACATTTAATTTTGCTAAGAACAAGGAAAAGTCCAGTGTGGTTAGTTCAAGCAATGCAAAACGATTTATTCAGCAATCAGCTTGTCCTTGTTCTTTGCCATTTTCCTGGACTGGGGTCCGGTCCTGTCTGTGTCGTGGTGAGGGCAAGAGGGTGAGCTGTGTCCACTACACTTGGCAAATTTAATTTTGCTATATGCAAAAATGTAGTCAACTACGTTATTATATAAACAAAAAAAAAAGTATATGCTATGATCTGTTTTTTCTTATATTGTGAGTCAACGGGAAATAAATTCTTCTGTGTGCCACACACCATTATTATCTCTTATTTTTTATTGACAATAAATTTACCATTTTTACTATCATATTTTGTACATACCCAAACAGCCAAAGGCTGTTTGGGCTTGATGGGAGTTGTAGTTTTGCAACAGCTGTAAGCACCCTGGTTAGTAAAAACTGCTGTATGCAGATACAATGGCCCTGATTTACTAATGTCATCCCGACTCTTTTTCTTGGGTTGTGCGACCAAATATGTGTTGCATAGCCCATGCGACACTTTGTGCGACACAATTTCCCAACATAAAATACCATCACTCAGAGTGTTTTTTAAACGAGTCAAAATGGGCGTGGTTAGCGGAAAAAGGGGCGTGTTCCCGACAAAAAAGAAAAAACACTCCGAGTATGATGAAAAACTTGTGTGAAAATGTGTGAATTTTGCTTCACCAAAACCCCTGAGCTGTCGGGAAATTACTCAAAACCGAGTTAATCCTACCCCCATCATGGAACAGGATCTGTTACATGTTGGGGGCAGTAGTACAGTGGCTGAGGGATTGATCACACCGGGTCTCACTTCTGATCCGATCAGAATTTATTAAGAAGGGGAGCAGGCGTCATGCTTCACCCCCCAGCGATGCATAGTGTACTTTTACTTTCATTTTTAAATTCCCACCGGGAGCCCTGAATGGCCGATACTGAGGAGCCATTCAAGTCTCCTGGTGGGGTTCTCAAGTAGAAGCGATGCGGTGGGGAAAGATATATAGAATTGCTGGGGGGGGGGGGGGGTATATAAGATAGGGCCAGGGACTATTCATAGTATTCAGATTATTTGGCAGACTAGATGGGCCAAATGGTTCTTATCTGCCGACACATTCTATGTTTCTATATGTCTGGCCCCCCGCAGCGCTTCTATATATCTTGCCCCTGCAGCATTTATATAGGTATTGTCCCCTGCAGTGCAATCAAATGCCCGTTGCAGCGCATCTGTATATATATTCCTCCCCACGCAGCGATATCATATGCCCCCGGCAGCGCTATGAATGAAAAGTATTCTAACAGCAGCACATCTGGCTGGCCCGATGCGCTGCTGAAATAATACTTGCCATACATAGCGCTGCTGCAGCATCTGTATATAGATGCGCTGTGGGGATCAGACATATATTCATATGTCTGGCCCACACAGCACTTCTATAATAATATGCCTCCGCAGCGGCTTCCCAGCCAGATGTGCTGCTGTTAGAATACTTTTTATTCATAGCGCTGCGGAGGCACATGTGGTATGGGGTGTGATGCAAAGGGCAGTTGGAAATACCCTAGGGGCAGATGGCATTAACCCCTTGTATTTGTGATGCCAGGGCGTGGTTTATCCTCAATACTACCCGAAGGTATACGGCTGGATTCCATGGGTCACCCTTAAGGCACCTGGTCACTGATACCTCCTGGGTAACAATCACATGACAACTCACATGGTAAATAGTCTTAAAGGGACAACGCTTTCTTCACACATTACACAGTATAATATATAATTAACACATTTACATGAGGGACATATGAAAAGGGGGCCCAGGGGACACTGAAGAGAGGCTGCCTGACAGGGCAGCAAGGGTACGGGGTGACAACTCCTGTACTGGGCCACCACAAACTCTCCCTCTTAAACACAGCCGTCCTCGGAGCCCAGTCCTGGAGGGCGGACAACCGGAAGTGGCCACTGGGGCCTAGACTGACAGTTCCTGGGGCATTATTGTCGACTGTCCTTCACAGGTCTGAATAAAAAGAACTGAGATGAGTCCATGTAGCATTTTTGTGAAAATGTCCATACATGTTCCTTTCGATAATGGGACATAAACATGTGGGATTCATTACCCTTATATCTACACTTTTATCACATTTAAGAAACTTGAGTTGGATCAGGCTGCCCGAGACTATCTACCCAATGCCTTGGCTGCTGGGGCCCCACGGTACTAAACACATCTCCCAGAACTCCATACATACTTTATACAACATATCCTTGTTACCCCTATATACAGCATTTCTGTCTCTCTACGTGCATTATTTACGTTGCAGGTGAACCCTCTGGCCAGGAGGGCACCCTGTACACGGGGACAGGAAAAATGTTAGATATATAAACACTGCGATAATATGGACTGAGAATGTACATGTTAGATACAGTCCTAACTTAGCATTTTGACTAGATTATATAACATTATATAGACTGACTAAATTCATTGGACTATGTGTGATACGGACAATTTTATACAGGTATTATTTTTATTCCCTATATCTGTCTGATAGTTGTCATGGCGGGGAGGCTATTGCTATGCTTCTCCCAAACGGGGTCAGGATACCTCCGATATAAATTGCTATATATAAAAGACACTGTACACTTGAACAATTTTGTACAAACATATTATATAGAAGAAACAGCAGGCATGTCCAGCTCACCACCAACACCGCCGTGTCTCGGACACGTGTGGACCAACAAGTACTCGTCAATACGGAAAGAAGGAGGCGTCCAGCACTTGGCAACGGTAAAAGCGATAGCTTTATTCTTCACAGTTAGGACACACAATGCTGCGGTAAGGACAACAGTGACGCGTTTCAGCGGAGCATGTCCACCTTAGTCATGAGGTTTTATTACAGCACACCATTAACATTATAGTATACTAACATTAATACTCACTTGTACGAAGATATGAGCAAAAATATATTACTCGGACAGTATATACATATTTTATTTATTTATTTATTTTTTTGTACCGCTCCACAGTTCTGGTACAGTTTAGAGTTCTTAGAAAAAAATCACGGCTAAAAGCCAGGCACATACACTTACGCAAATGGTTCCAAATAAACTTCTTGACAAGTTTGTCACTCCTCCTTAAACGTTGCATAACCTGTAGACAACAAAAGTACTTCATAAAATAAAGTTAGTGACACATAGCAAAACAGATTGTTCAACCTGGAAACTTGCAATCCCAGCCTCGCCGTTCGGAGTGCTTCCGAGGCTGGGACATGTAGCGGGGTCCACGGGACTGTGCCCCCTCTAATGGACTCACTCGATGTTCCAGCTCACCCGGAACAAGGTAGACCCAGTAATAGTGGGGCTGATGGTGACTACCATTTGCACCACAGCAGCTTGCGCCACTGGGGGAATATATGTTTGTGCCTGTTGTGCTGGCCAAACCTCCTCTGCAGGAGTAGGCCGAGGCACTTTAGTTTTTGCCCGCTGGTTAGGCCAAACCTCCTCGACAACAGGAGTAGGCCTGAGCACATCTGTAAATGACTGGACTGTCGGAACTGAGGATTGGAGCTTCCCTGGCAGGGGAAGAAGGTGCTCCCTCATATACTGTATAAGTACAGGCTCATCGACAAACAACCACAACATGCAACAGACTTCTGGACCTGGAGGACTGGCTCTGGGCTAGGGGTAGAAGGAGGGGTAGAGAATGCAGCCTCGCCGGGTACTCACTTCTGACTCCTCTGTGTGTATTTCAGACCAGGACCCCCAGGTCTGGTGGTGAGGGGACAGCCTCAACGGCGATGATCTGCAGGAAGATGCTGGTGTGCCCTCTGCCGGGGTTGCTGGCCAGTCTCCATCATCCTCGGGCAGCAGGACTTGGCAGCAGGCATCTTTGGCTCCGATGAAGATCTTCTGGAGACGGTCAGCTAACTCTTGAATATGTGCGCCATGGCCGAGGTGACTTTCTGGGCCTCCGGAGCCATCTTGGGACTCTTTACACGCTTGCTTGCCTGTTCCGCCATGTTGCTCCACTTGCTGACTTCCGGCAAACTGAGAGGATCCGACAGTACTACTCCTTTTATGCAGGTCTTCGGGAAAATGGCCACCAGCCCGAAGTGCGTCAGCGGTGCAGCTCTCCCGGCAACAAGGGTCGGATCTTTACAATTCCACTCCGGCATCAATACAGCAACATGGTTTCCAAGCCCAGGGGCGGGATGCTGACCAACGCGGGACATTTTTGCGCACTTGGCCTGCACATCTTTAACCCTTGCAGGTACAGGCAACACTTTGTAACGCAACATAGCTTCAGGCCTGATATTGCACATGGTTGACATAGTACTTAAATGTTTCACAATGGCGGACATCAGTCCTTTTTTCACCTCCCCCTCTATTTCACAAGTGCCTTGGGTAAAACACTTTCCACTGACAAAGTCCCGTACACTTTCTGGTGCAACTCTTATTATCTGGCCCCCACAGTGCTTCTATGTACATATGCCGCCACAGCGCAATGAAAGACAAGTATTCTTTCAGCAGTGCTATGAATACTTTTTATTCATAGTGCTGCCGGGGGCTTATGATAGCGCTGTGGGGGGAAAATATATATATACATGTGCTGCGGGGGACAATACCTATATAAATGCACTACGGGGGGCAAGACTTATATAGCATAGCAGGGGCAAGATATATAGAAGCCTAGCTGATGTGTATATTTATGAGTGAAAAAATGCTGTTTTGTCTCTGCAGCTATTGCCTGTGTGCAGACGCAAAATACATAAGGTGTCACTGGGCCTCAGTGCACAGAGCCCTGCTTGTCCTCAGTGTACAGAGCCCTGCTTGTCCTCAGTGTACAGAGCCCTGCTTGTCCTCAGTGTACAGAGCCCAGCTTGTCCTCAGTGTACAGAGCCCAGCTTGTCCTCAGTGTACAGAGCCCAGCTTGTCCTCAGTATACAGAGCCCTGCTTGTCCTCAGTGTACAGAGCCCTGCTTGTCCTCGGAGCCCAGTCCTGGAGGGCGGACAACCGGAAGTGGCCACTGGGGCCTAGACTGACAGTTCCTGGGGCATTATTGTCGAATGTCCTTCACAGGTCTGAATAAAAAGAACTGAGATGAGTCCATGTAGCATTTTTGTGAAAATGTCCATACATGTTCCTTTCAATAATGGGACATAAACATGTGGGATTCATTACCCTTATATCTACACTTTTATCACATTTAAGAAACTTGAGTTGGATCAGGCTGCCCGAGACTATCTACCCAATGCCTTGGCTGCTGGGGCCCCACGGTACTAAACACATCTCCCAGAACTCCATACATACTTTATACAACATATCCTTGTTACCCCTATATACAGCATTTCTGTCTCTCTACGTGCATTATTTACGTTGCAGGTGAACCCTCTGGCCAGGAGGGCACCCTGTACACGGGGACAGGAAAAATGTTAGATATATAAACACTGCGATAATATGGACTGAGAATGTACATGTTAGATACAGTCCTAACTTAGCATTTTGACTAGATTATATAACATTATATAGACTGACTAAATTCATTGGACTATGTGTGATACGGACAATTTTATACAGGTATTATTTTTATTCCCTATATCTGTCTGGTAGTTGTCATGGCGGGGAGGCTATTGCTATGCTTCTCCCAAACGGGGTCAGGATACCTCCGATATAAATTGCTATATATAAAAGACACTGTACACTTGAACAATTTTGTACAAACATATTATATAGAAGAAACAGCAGGCATGTCCAGCTCACCACCAACACCGCCGTGTCTCGGACACGTGTGGACCAACAAGTACTCGTCAATACGGAAAGAAGGAGGCGTCCAGCACTTGGCAACGGTAAAAGCGATAGCTTTATTCTTCACAGTTAGGACACACAATGCTGCGGTAAGGACAACAGTGACGCGTTTCAGCGGAGCATGTCCACCTTAGTCATGAGGTTTTATTACAGCACACCATTAACATTATAGTATACTAACATTAATACTCACTTGTACGAAGATATGAGCAAAAATATATTACTCGGACAGTATATACATATTTTATTTATTTATTTATTTTTTTGTACCGCTCCACAGTTCTGGTACAGTTTAGAGTTCTTAGAAAAAAATCACGGCTAAAAGCCAGGCACATACACTTACGCAAATGGTTCCAAATAAACTTCTTGACAAGTTTGTCACTCCTCCTTAAACGTTGCATAACCTGTAGACAACAAAAGTACTTCATAAAGTAAAGTTAGTGACACATAGCAAAACAGATTGTTCAACCTGGAAACTTGCAATCCCAGCCTCGCCGTTCGGAGTGCTTCCGAGGCTGGGACATGTAGCGGGGTCCACGGGACTGTGCCCCCTCTAATGGACTCACTCGATGTTCCAGCTCACCCGGAACAAGGTAGACCCAGTAATAGTGGGGCTGATGGTGACTACCATTTGCACCACAGCAGCTTGCGCCACTGGGGGAATAGAAGTTGGTGCCTGTTGTGCTGGCCAAACCTCCTCTGCAGGAGTAGGCCGAGGCACTTTAGTTTTTGCCCGCTGGTTAGGCCAAACCTCCTCGACAACAGGAGTAGGCCTGAGCACATCTGTAAATGACTGGACTGTCGGAACTGAGGATTGGAGCTTCCCTGGCAGGGGAAGAAGGTGCTCCCTCATATACTGTATAAGTACAGGCTCATCGACAAACAACCACAACATGCAACAGACTTCTGGACCTGGAGGACTGGCTCTGGGCTAGGGGTAGAAGGAGGGGTAGAGAATGCAGCCTCGCCGGGTACTCACTTCTGACTCCTCTGTGTGTATTTCAGACCAGGACCCCCAGGTCTGGTGGTGAGGGGACAGCCTCAACGGCGATGATCTGCAGGAAGATGCTGGTGTGCCCTCTGCCGGGGTTGCTGGCCAGTCTCCATCATCCTCGGGCAGCAGGACTTGGCAGCAGGCATCTTTGGCTCCGATGAAGATCTTCTGGAGACGGTCAGCTAACTCTTGAATATGTGCGCCATGGCCGAGGTGACTTTCTGGGCCTCCGGAGCCATCTTGGGACTCTTTACACGCTTGCTTGCCTGTTCCGCCATGTTGCTCCACTTGCTGACTTCCGGCAAACTGAGAGGATCCGACAGTACTACTCCTTTTATGCAGGTCTTCGGGAAAATGGCCACCAGCCCGAAGTGCGTCAGCGGTGCAGCTCTCCCGGCAACAAGGGTCGGATCTTTACAATTCCACTCCGGCATCAATACAGCAACATGGTTTCCAAGCCCAGGGGCGGGATGCTGACCAACGCGGGACATTTTTGCGCACTTGGCCTGCACATCTTTAACCCTTGCAGGTACAGGCAACACTTTGTAACGCAACATAGCTTCAGGCCTGATATTGCACATGGTTGACATAGTACTTAAATGTTTCACAATGGCGGACAACAGTCCTTTTTTCACCTCCCCCTCTATTTCACAAGTGCCTTGGGTAAAACACTTTCCACTGACAAAGTCCCGTACACTTTCTGGTGCAACTCTTATTATCTGGCCCCCACAGTGCTTCTATGTACATATGCCGCCACAGCGCAATGAAAGACAAGTATTCTTTCAGCAGTGCTATGAATACTTTTTATTCATAGTGCTGCCGGGGGCTTATGATAGCGCTGTGGGGGGAAAATATATATATACATGTGCTGCGGGGGACAATACCTATATAAATGCACTACGGGGGGCAAGACTTATATAGCATAGCAGGGGCAAGATATATAGAAGCCTAGCTGATGTGTATATTTATGAGTGAAAAAATGCTGTTTTGTCTCTGCAGCTATTGCCTGTGTGCAGACGCAAAATACATAAGGTGTCACTGGGCCTCAGTGCACAGAGCCCTGCTTGTTCTCAGTGTACAGAGCCCTGCTTGTCCTCAGTGTACAGAGCCCTGCTTGTCCTCAGTGTACAGAGCCCAGCTTTTCCTCAGTGTACAGAGCCCAGCTTGTCCTCAGTGTACAGAGCCCAGCTTGTCCTCAGTATACAGAGCCCTGCTTGTCCTCAGTGTACAGAGCCCTGCTTGTCCTCAGTGTACAGAGCCCTGCTTGTCCTCAGTGTATAGAGCACTGCTTGTCCTCAGTGTATAGAGCACTGCTTGTCCTCAGTGTACAGAGCCCTGCTTGTCCTCAGTGTACAGAGCCCTCTTTGTCCTTAGTGCACAGAACTCTGCTTGTCCTCAGTGCATACTTTTATTCTGTTTAAAGGGGTACTCCGTTACCTTGCTGTCGTAGCTACGCTTTCCAGCGTCCGGAAGTTACTGTTCTGAACAATGTGTGTGCAGGCTTCTGTGTTCAGGGCCACCCCTCCTGATGTCACGCCCGCCCTCTCAACGAAAGTCTATGGGAAGGGGGCGTGGTGGCCGTCGAGCCCCCTTCCAATAGACTTTCGTTGAGGGAGCGGGCGTGATGTCAAAAGGGGGCGGGCGTGACTTAACGAGGGGCGGCCCTGAACACGGAAGCCCGCACACACATCGTTCGGAACAATAACTTCCGGACGCTGGAAAGCGGAGCTCTGACAGCAAGGTAACGGAGTACCCCTTTAAGATTCAGTTGTTGTAATAGATAAAACTGAAAACACAAATGTAAACAACACTAAAAATGTACAATATGAAAAAGATTTTGTCCCTTTGGATTCTGCCTTAATTTTTAAGATGTGTACGCAGAGCATAAGAAATGAGGTCCACAATCTGTCTCCAAAAGGCGGTCACCACCAGACATTGCCACCAAATATGTCCCATAGAACCCATAACAAAGCAACCCCTAAAACATAAGGGGGAGACAGCAGGGTAGAATGAGTGGAGTCGGGAAGGGACCTAAGAGGTCCAATGTAAGACCTTTAGCGCCGTTTCTGCTAGGGCTACTTGCCAGCTACCTTTGGCTACCTGTTGACAGCTGAGGAGATTGTCCTAGATTTCAACCTCATGAAGCCCAGGTCCTCCTCCTATTGAGTCATTTGCACAAGTGCACAGGGCCCTGCTTGTCCTCAGTGCACAGAACCCTGCTTGTCCTCACTGTACAAAGCCCTGCTTGTCCTCAGTGTACAGAGCTCTGCTTGTCCTTACTGCACAGAGGCCTGATTTTCCTCAGTGCACATGTCAGGGACCGACCAGGGGACATGGAGAGGTAGCCCTAAACTGACCCTAAAACTGCACTCCCTGCCTACTTGCTTATCCACCCTAACCGGTGGATCGATAACTGGATGCCGGTCCCTCCCTGAACTAAAGTGCAGGGGCATAATAAAAACACATACTAATAAATAGTCGGTCACAAACAAGAAACATAACAGGAACATAGAACTCTATAGTATAAAGTTCAGAGGACACAGATCAGAGAGTTAGTACAGAGGACACTATATCAGTGGACATGAACAGAGGACACTATAGATAAGCGGCCATGAACAGAACTCCAAAAAATCTGAATAAAGAACTAATAAACATATAGAGTTCAAGACACCAGACAGGAATACGGATAAGTCAGATATTTATAGAACACTGTTCACACTGAATACAAGACAGGAATAATCGCAATCCATTCAGAACACCTTCAGTAGACGCAGGAATAACAATACCCTCTGAGTCCCCATGGACAGGTAACAGGGTAAACAGTTGGTAAAGTCTATACAGTTCAGCCAGAGCCCAAGGAGGTGACCAGTGGCTCAGAGACCTTAAGGGCTTGCTGGGACTTGTAGTAGGACTGGACAATTGAATGCAGACCACACTGACTTGACAGATGACAGGGACTGACTTGACTCATAAAGATGTGACTTTAGCTTACTTGAATTGGTGGTGGCTGCAGGACTTGACTTTGAAGCCTCCAACACTCTGGACACACACACTAGGCGACTGCACTGGACCTCAGCAGGAAGCAAGAGCAAGAAAGAGAAGCTAGCTCCACCCAGGGCTTATATGGGGGAGACTAGCAGGGAGGTCATAGGTCACTCTTGGGATCACCTGGTCACTGATATCTCCTCACATAACTCTTAAAGATACAACACATTTTATAATACAATTGTTACGCCTAGCGCTCCGGGTCCCCGCTCCTCCCCGGAGCGCGTACGGCGTCTCTCTCTCCGCAGCGCCCCGGTCGGTCCCGCTGACCGGGAGCGCTGCACTGTCATGGCCGTCGGGGATGCGATTCGCACAGCGGGACGCGCCCGCTCGCGAATCGCATCCCAGGTCACTTACCCGTTCCCGTCCCCTGCTGTCATGTGCTGGCGCGCGCGGCTCCGCTCTCTAGGGCGCGCGCGCGCCAGCTCCCTGAGACTTAAAGGGCCAGTGCACCAATGATTGGTGCCTGGCCCAATTAGCTTAATTGGCTTCCACCTGGTCCCTGACTATATCTGACCTCCTCCCATGCACTCCCTTGCCGGATCTTGTTGCCCTTGTGCCTAGTGAAAGCGTTTTGTGTGTCCAAAGCCTGTGTACCAGAACTTCTGCTATCCACCCTGACTACGAACCTTGCTGCCTGCCCCGACCTTCTGCTACGTCCGACCTTGCTTCTGTCTACTCCCTTGTACCGCGTCTATCTTCAGCAGCCAGAGAGGTTGAGCCGTTGCTAGTGGATACGACCTGGTCACTACCGCCGCAGCAAGACCATCCCGCTTTGCGGCGGGCTCTGGTGAAAACCTGTAGTGACTTAGAACCGGTCCACTAGCACGGTCCACGCCAATCCCTCTCTGGCACAGAGGATCCACCTCCTGCCAGCCGGCATCGTGACAACAATACACTGCAGAACATATGTACAGGGGGGAAACAGGTGCAAGGGGCCCTGGGGACACTGAAGGAGGCTGCCTGACAGGGCTGCAAGGGTATGGGGCAACATCTCCCATACTGAGTCGCCGTAAAGAAGGAATGTATCAGGTATAGGGAGCCAGGCATTAACGGCATGTACAAGGCCAGGACCTCAAAGGGGGTCGTGGAGATGGTCTGAGGGTGCGTAGAGAGAGATCTAAGATAGAAAAGACGTGGGACATTCTCAATGACTCAGAGGGAGGTGGGAAGAAACTAGTATGGAACTGGGAGAATGACATAAGCTTCCCCCCCCCCCCCCCCCCAAGAGACATTTTTTTTACCGCACCTAATTTGGAAGCATGCCACCAGGCCAAATCCACAGGACTCAGGGCAGGAATTAAAGAAGGATTTAGAAATAGAGGCAAAGCAGGAGATATAGGGGACTGCAGGGAGTACTTGAATCGGACAGAGCACCACAGTAGAAGAGAGAAACAGGCCAGTAAAGCAGCAGAGGGAAGAAAAGTAAGGACGGGAGAGGAAAGCCACATCAAGGCCCTCAAGAAATATGGGGCCACCAGATCATTTTCTAATACCATCCATTGGGGGGGGGGGGGGAGCCTGCCTGGGCATTGCACAGCAGGAGCTGAGCAAGCCTGGCTGACTGGTAATATTTCACTAAATTTGGAACAGAGCGACCACCAAGCGACTTATGGTAATGCATCCTAGCGCAGGTCTAGGGACTAGGTGCAGTTCTAGGCGTGCATCCTAGGAGCTGAGCAAGCATGGCTGACTGGTAATATTTCACAAAATTAGGAACAGAGAGTCCACCAAGCCACTTATGGTAATGCATCCTAGCGCAGGTTTAGGTGCTGTTCTAGGCGTGCATCCAAGGCTTGCAGCCCCTCCAAATAAACTTAAAAATATTCGATTGGAGAGACATGAGGTCCAAGATACAGACTGGGATAGGAAGGGTGAGGAAAAGATAGAGGAGGCAGGGCAGAAGAACCATGTTTACTGAATGAATGCGGCCCACCAATGATATATGGGGAAATCCCATTATGCCATATCCTCTCAGAGGGATTTGTATAATGATGAGTAGTTCACCATTTTAAAGGGAAGATAAGAGAAGGAAATAGAGACTCCAAAGTAGGGACGAAAGCAGGAGGAGGGAGAAAGATCAAAGTTGAGCGTAATAAGTTTCTGGGTAAGCGGAGAGGTGTTGTAGTGGAGGACATCAGATATGGACCGATTCACCCGTAGTTCGGAGACCAAGGAGAAGCATTCCAGGAGAGCAAAGAGATCAGGTAAAGAGGTCAGCAGATAAGTGAGAGTGAGAAGTAGATCATCAGCAAAGAGATTTGTATTATAAGAGGAAGAAGCAATCTGAACTCCCTTAACATCTGGGTGAGCCCAAATGAGACTAGCCAGGGGTTCCATAGCAAGGGCGAAGAGTACAGGAGATAAGAGGCCACCCTGGTGAGTCCTACACTAAATGGAGATAGGTGCCAGGTTTGGAGAGGGAAGTTTAAGATATGCCTTTGGGGCTAAACATATAGAGAGAAGGGAAGACATAAACGGACCGGAAAATCCCATATGGTGAAGGACACCGAATATGTATTACCAGGCCTCGAATTAACAGCTTTTTCCCCAATAGGGTAAGAGGGGTAGAGGAGACTTCCACTCACTGCACCACATTAAGTACCTTCCTGATGTTATCTGGGGCTTGTCTACCCAGAATCAAAACAACCTGAACATTATAGATCAGGGATGACAAGAGGGCGTTCAGATGACAAGAATAGAAGTCAAGATTTTAGTATCAAGATTGATAAAAGAAATAGGGCGATAGTTAGAGGGAAGGAGCGAATCTTTCTGAGGTTTAGGGATGACTACTATTGAAGCTTGCAGAAAGTCAGAGGGCATATTGGAGAGCCAGAAAAAAAGCTTGTTACAGAACACAGAAATTAAGAGAGAGAGGATATTGGCAAACTTTTTATAATATAGCGCCGACAGCCCATCAGGCCCCAGCACTTTATCCAATATTGCTGATATTATCAGCTCCACCACCTCTGGTGGTTAAGGGAATCTCTCTGTTCCTTGTTCAGAGTGGGAAGATTAACGGAGGAAAAGAATACATCCAACGCTTCTGTAGGGGGGGGGGGGGGGGGGAGAGGTTCTTTCTCTATAAAGAGAGGAATAAAAAGATTGAAAAGACTCCTAGATACGTGAAGGATGGAAGGAAGAAACATCAGGCCTGACCTCAATCCTGTGGACCATGTTAATCCATTGCCTCTGTTTTAGCATACTACACCTACTATCATCAGCCCACTTATAGTAGGTGGCCTGAGTCCATCTCAACTCCCGTTCTGTACGATCAGAAAGGATCGAGTCTAGCTGTAAACAAGTAGTTTGGATCGCTTGGAGTAAATACAGACTAGGCTGATGTTGATGAGCAGTCACCAGTCTAGCGAGTTTGTGCTCCAGGGAAGTCTGAGCCCAATAGCAAGTTTTTTTTTTAAGACCAGAGACAACTGCGATCAATTTACCCCGAATCACGGCTTTGTGAGCCCTCCACACCAAACCTGGATCAGAATCAGCATTGGCATTAGAGGCAAAGTAGGAGAAAAGGGACAAAGCAATCCCCTCCTTTACTGGCGGTCTGCACATCAATGTCTCATTGAGTCTCCAAGAGTATGGTGTACGGTTGCGAGGACTAAACTGAAAGACTGCTAGTACTGCATCATGGTCTGACTATGCGCAGTGGACATGATGGGCATATTACAACGCCGCAAGTGTAGAGGTGTTGGATAGAATCCAGCCAGTTTATGAGCTGGGGAATAATAACAATAGCCCCTCTGAGTCAGGTTTTGCTTACACCAGACATCAGCTAGGTCAGTGCTCTGAAAATGTGAAGGAGGAGTTGCTGCTGTGCACACGTACATCTAAAGGCAGCCATATGTGATCTATCTAGGACTCCGTTAAACACCATGATGAAGTCACCGCACCATATCAACCATTCATACTGAAGTGTCTGCAGCCTGGTACAAAGCTCGAAAAAACTAAAGGGGATCATCTGTAGGAGCTAACTATGCTCATAGGGGTGTCATAATAGAGGCCCTCTTCTTTAAGGTACCTGCCTGCAGGATCCACATGGGACTGAGATACAGAGAAGGGAAAAGAGTTGTGGAAAAGTGTCACCACATCTCTAGATTTAGAAACATATGAGGCCTGAAAGACCCTACTATAGCTAGGATGGAGGAAAGCTGGAGAGGAGGATTGAGTAAAATGGGATTACTGCAGGGTTATGAGAAGCATAGTCTAAGAAGGCCTTTTTTCCTTTTCTGCAGGGAATTGAAGCCCCGCACATTATGCAACAATACCCTTCACATAACAAGATATAGAGGGATGTGGCAGAAGGACAACACATATGCCAGCACAGGGGTTAGGGAAGGAATTAATATGGAATGAGGAAGGTACCTGAAGGATCGTAGGAGTATACATTGGGGAACAGGTAGGATCACCACACACAAGGTGAAAGGAGAAACATATAACCAAAGAACCACAAACCAACAACAACATGCAGTAAGCAGGGTGAAATGGGCGAATACAGCCCAGCGGCCATCCGGGAACTGTCAAGTCCAAGATTTAGAGGCACATGGTAACCCTATCCGCCCAATAGCCTAGCAGTAGGGAAGCAAACACTCAGAGCTGAATGTCAAACCAGATGAAAAAAGAAGGAGGCAAGAGAGGACATAGAGGGAAGGGGTAGAAAGAAAAGGACAAGTTGGGGGGGGGGGGGGTCAGAAAAACAAGGGAGGGGAAGAAGTAAGAGAGGAAAGAAAAAAAAGGAAATATGATCATTCCTGGGGGGGGGGGGGGGGATAGTAATAACTAGTAGGGGCAAGTTCATTAAGGAGGCACTCATACTGGCCAACGCTATGGCAGGACGCCCAATACAGCAAAACACAAACATCAGTAGCCAAGTCCAAGGTCTCAGTCTGGGCCTGGTGGGTTAGATCTGCGTCTCTTTTGGGCCGAGCCAGGTCTGTGCCAACCTGACTTAGGTTCAGAGGAGGAGGGTCGTCACAGGGGATCTTCTCTTTGCGGAGGATCTCTTGCACCTCATGAAAGTTGTGAGCAGAATAGTGGCAGGAGTTGATCTGGAATTGTAGTGTGATGGGGGCAGACGAAATTACCCTAGGGGTAGATGGCATTAACCCCTTGTGTTCGTGATGCCAGGGCATGGTTTATTTTCTACACCACCTGAAGGAATATTGCTAGATCCTGGGCTAGGCACGTGGGCAAATAATGACTCCGATGCCAAGTTGCGAAACAATGGCAGCTTTACTGATTCAGACAGGTGTAACAGTATATACAGCTTGGCTAGGCCCATGGAGGTGACCAGTGACTTCAGAGACCTTAGGGCTTTCTGGGACATATAGTGGACTTGGACAATTTGGATGCAGGCCACGCTGACTTGAGACAGGAGGACTTGGACTGAGTTGACTATGACAGACTGTGACTGACTTCACCCCTTCTGTAGCTTACCAGGCTTTGACTTGACCTGTGGGGAAATGGACTTGAAAATCTGTGGCTGCTTGACTGACTTTAGGCCTCTTCTGGACTCCAGATACACACCTAGGACTCAGCTAAGCAGGAACTAAGAGCTAAGAGAAAGAACTAGCTCCACCCAGGGCTTATATGGGGGAGAGTAGGAGGGGTCCCATAGGTCACCCTTAGGTCACATGGTCACTGATACCTCACTGGGTTACAATCACATGACAACTGGTTAATCACATGACAACTGGTCTTAAAAGCATAAAACATTTCAGGTATATTACAGGAGATAACACACATGCAAATAAATATGTAAGTGGAACAGGTGCAGGGGGGGGCGCGCAGGGGACACTGTAGGAAGGCTGCCTGAGAGGGCAGCAAGGGTTCAGGGGTGCAACTCCTGTACTAGGCCACCGCAGTAGATTAAAGGGGAAGCCCAATCGGGCTGAGGTGGCCTGCCTCATAGGTCAGCACCGTTCCAGGGTGGAGGGTACTTTGGTGTCCCAGTACAGGACCTTGTCCTGCCCCTGTCTAAAGTCCCCTCAGTTAGAGTCCCTCCACAGGGCTCTCCTGCAGAGCTTGCCCCTTGGTCGCCTCATATAGATGTATTTCTGTATAGTGTACAAATGTATAGGACCTACCTAGGTCACGTGATATGTTATAATAGTTGTACAGATATTTAGGACCTTCCGGGGTTATGTGATAATGTCATGTGATGTACCCAGAGTTCTCTGGGTTCAGGACTTACAGGCTTTGCAACCAATGGGATTGGTCTAGCCCCCTTAGTATATAAGGGGCGGTAGTCACTAAATTTTCCTTTTCCTTGTTCCTGCACTCTCTTCCTGCTGGACTATCAAGCAAGCACAATCAGCATTTACCAATTCATCTCAACTAGGCCAAAGTAGAAAGAACCAGCAGCCACTAAAACCGTGAGTTATAAAGCTCAACCTACAAATCCTGTGTGACTACTATTCAACTCAAATCTTATAATTAGTAGCACAGTGGCCTGCTTAAAGCTAAAGACTACTAGTCCCAGCAAAGCCTGTGAGGAACCTGCATCCCGGTTACCTCAAGAGAAACTGTATGTTTATAAAGACTGTTTGCATAAAAAGTTTAGTAAAAGTTCCAGTTATCTCATAAAATCTGCTGTGGACATTACATTTATTATCCCTGCTGTTTGTGGGCTGGTTGGCGGCAGGACCTCCAATACTGAGCAAACTTCACCCTGGCGTCACGACAAATCAAGGGTTAACACCACCAGACCCTGCATCACCATTGCAACACCCTAGGTCCCCACAGTAAAAGATCAGTATACAGATGTATAGCAACCGGCATGTCTGGCAGTGGAGACAGGTTGAGAGCAGCTTGTAGTATGCGGTCTCTCATGTCTGGGTAGTGGAGCCGTAAAATGACATCTTTAGGTACATCTGTGTTTTTGGGTGGATTCTATCTATTCTGAAATGAGCGGGTCAGCCTGAGAGAGCAGGGCCTGGAATAGCTTTGTGACCCCCATGGTTAGGTCTGTGACCGTCTTCGGGAGCCCCCAAATATGGAGATTAACCCAACGGGACCTATTCTAAAAGTTCTCTTTCTTAAGTTCTAGGGCCTCCAGCTTATCAGCATCAGAAGGTGTGCTTATCTTACTCCACGTTAGCAACAATCTCGTCCAGTTTGAGCTCTAAATCGGAGACCCACTGACCCAGCTCACCCACCTGTCTGGTGAAGTCCAACACTGAAAAGTTTCTGTATGTGGGCCAGAAAAGCCTTAGAGTCTATGGAAGAAGCCACAGGGGGCAATGCTGGGGAAGCGTCAGATATGTCTTCCTTCTCCACTGCAGGGCTGGGTGCGCATGAAGAGGCTGGCGCCATGCTGGGAGAAAAGCCAGCTCGGAACATCTCGAGAATTGTTTGGGACATAGACTGCGAATCAGCCCCGGTTTTCTTCCTGTCCTTGCCTGACATCTTGGGGGAAGCAGGAGGTGAGTTTTGCTGCAAAAGGAGCCACAAACAGCATTAATATAGGCTGTTAATGAGCGGTCGGCACAGAGCTCACATTAAGTGAGACCGCCTCAGCGAGTCCTGCACTTGCGCCATCCCGCAGCATGGTTTTTTAGGGCATGCTAACAGTAAGAATATTCGCTTCTCAGCCTTTTGGCTAAGATCAAGTGTAGTACCTTTCCTGTTAGTTGGCAATGTGGAAGACCACCAAGGCAGGATGGGGAACCACACAGTAGGACGGGTGTACCAGGGATGGCTGTATAGCACTGCAGTCATCCCAGATGAGACCTGTTCCCTGCTGGATCTGGCGTTAAGGTCCAGGTAGAGTGAAGGCCGAGGTGCACAAGTGCCCTGGGAGTGGTGACCCCAGGGTGCCGGAATTCACTTGGGATTGGCAACCCCACTTGAATGAAAGCACATTGCACGCACTTTTTCTCTCACTCTTCTGGGCACTAACTCTTAGTATCCCGGCCTTCCGGCTAGGATTGGGGAATTTTTATAGATCCGTTTGGATGTCCGGGCAGTATTATACACTGCGCACATCCACTTATTTATGTTTGTCACTGTGTCCACTTTTTGTGTTCGTTTTGTCCACTAGGATTTGGCAGGGTGCGGTAGCCCTTCTGGGTGTCCCTCCTGCCGGCCTAGGGGAGGTGTGTGTGGCCATTAGGTCCCTCACCTCCCTGCTATACCCCGTGGCATCCTGTTTCGGCAGGATGCCAAACCGGTTTTACTGGTTCCTTGGTGACAACCTGGTTAACGCCTAGTTGACTGCCGGGAACACTTTCGGTACCTGAGTAGCTTCGGCGAAAGGGGACATCGTACCTGGAACCTTGCAGGTGCCTTTTGGCCCGGAGACGAAGGGTTTGGTTTGTTGGGGGGCCTCTCTCCTTTCGAAGAAGGGCTTGCGATAGACCGCATCCTCGTGCACATTTTTTTGTGTGAACACTTGAACTTTTTACTTGCACTTGGGTGATTTGAGAGCACGTACCTTGGCTTTCAATAAAAATAAAAAAAATTCTATGCTGTTAGGGTTCACACCATGTTTTTGCAATACAGTTCCCGTATACATTTTCAATTTGAAAACCGTATGGAACCGTATTGAAAACCGTATGCATTGACTCTCCATTGAAAACCGTATGCCAAAAGATGCATCAGGTTGTGTCCGTTTTGCATCCTGTACGGTTTTGTCAGTTTTTTCCCGTACCCAAAACCGTAGCCTACGATGGTTTTTGGTCCAGATGAAAAACTGTATTGAAACGGATACGTTTTTTTTTTTTAACCTGGGAACCGTACAGAACCGTATGTGCGTACGGTTCCATCTGGTTTTCACCATACGGTTTGTGACTTTGCATTGCTTTTTTCTTGGAATTTCAATCAAACAAGTGAAACTTTATTCATAATGAAATGAAAATTAAAAAATGTATACATTTTTTTTTTTTAAACGGATGCAACCGGACATCATTTTTCAAACCGTATACGGATTACATTTGTCCGTATTGATACAGTTTAGTCAGGTTTTGAGGAAAAACCTGATACGGGAACTGTATTGCGAAAAGATGGCGTGAACCCTAGAAATCACTGGTATTTCAGATGGGCAATCTTGACTTTTTTTCTTATTTAGGTCATTGCATGTGACCTATTTGTTATGAGGATGGCTAGTGACTGAGACAACTGTCTGTAATAGATGCAGCAAGATGCCTTTCATATTTACAGTCACATTGTATTGCAAATCTTCCACAATACTTATACCTATATAAAGGGAAGATAACTAGAGACAGGGCTATTGTGAAGGGAAGATTTATTAAAACCTGTCCAGAGAAAATTTTACCCATAGCAACCAATCAGATTACACCTTTTATTTTTCAGAGGCCTTTTCAAAAATGAAAGAAGCGATCTGATTGGTTGTTATTTGCAAATCAGCAACTTTTCCTCTGGACAGGTTTTGATAAATTTACCCCTAAATGTTACCTCATTGCACTGCACTATTTACTGTGCAAGATTATAAACATTATGGCCCTCATTTACTATTGCAAACCCGACATGTTTTGTCGGGTTGTGTGCAAGATTCTGTCGCAGTGCACCAGAAATGCTGTCTGCGCCAGAATATGCATCAGAATTTGCTCCAGAATTGAAAACACCCCGACTAACTCTCCATTTTGCTAAGAAAACCCGAAAAAGGGGTGTGGCCGTCGGGGGAAAGGGCGTGGTCCCCAAAAAGGGGTGTGTTCCCAACATTTTCACAAAAAAAACAACATATTTACTAAGGTTTCCATAGAAAATGTGGTGGATTTTTAGATGAAGAAAACCAGACAGATCAGAGCATGTGTAAAAAAAGCAAAGTGTAGGGAAAGTGAAAATGTTGGGAAACCTTAGTAAATATCGTGGAAAATAAATTGTAGGGAATTAAAGCCCACAAAGAAATCTACACTCCACTCTTAGTAAATGAGGCCCTATATTTTAATAGTTTGGACCTTAATACTAGTGGCAATACCAAATATGTAAAAAAATAATAATAATACATCCATTTTTTTTGTAAAATGGGAGAATAAGGGTCATTTAATTTTTTTATTAGGGGGGAGGGGGGTTTATAGAATTTCTGAGAATTTTTTAATTATTTTTGACACTTTTTAAGTCCCAATAGGGAACTTTTATACGCAATAATTAGATTGCATTCACTGTACCATGCTATGCCTATTCCATAGAATTACACAGTGAGATCGGTGATCCACTGATACAGGCTGCATCAGTGACTCAGCTATGGGTGGCGGTAGGCAGGTAAGGGGACCCTCCGCTGCCATTTTTAACTCATCGGATCCCTGGAAGAGGAATCCCCATCTATTAGACATTTACATGTTCTGTTAACATACATATCTCAAATAGAATTACCCATTTAATATAGCTTTTTGGAGTAGTAGAACTAGTTGCCTGAACAATCACACCTATTCCTACAACTCCCGTATCAACATGAATGTTTAGCTATGTCATACCACTGAACTGTCCCTGGCACAGACATCTACCACACCCGCTTGTACATGTTCATGTAGTTAAAGCTCTATCCTGCTACATTATTGTTATCATATTTAGAGGTAATGATAGTTCTAAACTTAAATCCCTAATGGTCTAAAGAGGCATTTTTCCTGTTAGTTCATTTAGCAATGGGGACTATGGGGGGCATTTCTCATTGTCTTTAGAGCTGTTTTTGTGTGTAGATTTGTCTCACATTTGGCACTTCAGGCTTGTTTTTCTTGCACCTTTTTGGTTTACACTTTTTTTTTAAAGTGTATACAGACCAGCTGTTAAAGGGGTATTCCAGCTTTATACATCTTATCCCCTATCCAAATGATAGGGGATAAGATGTATGATTGCAGGGGTCCCGCCACTAGGGATCCCCACAATCTCTGTGCATTCTGTGCCGGGCACTGCCTTCGAGACTGGGACCTGACAGCCGCAACGCCCCCTCCTATAGACATGAATGGAGGGGGTTGGGTGTGATGTCGCTAGGGGGTGTGGCAGAATGCCAGGGGCTGCACCGAGATCGCGGGAGTCCCCAGTGGCAGAACCCCTGCAATAATACATCTTATCCCATATCCTTTGGATAGGGAATAAGATGTATAAACTGTATCAACTGAGACTTTTTGTGAAAAGGCACAAAAAAAGGCACAAAACCACTGAAAAGTCTCTAAACTACACCAGCCCAGACTTAGCTTAGCTTTTTGGTGTATGTGAAGACAGAAATTTCAGTAAATGTGACCTGCACAAAATTTATCAAATGCCCTGCGACGATTTAATAAATTTGGTGCCCCTACACATTATCAGCACACAAAAAAAGTGTAGAAAAATGCTTCACTTCCACCTACAATGATAAATGTACCCTATGTCCTCCTCAGAGATACAAAGGCTGAGGCTGAAGTCTGCTGTGGCATTGTGTATAAGGATAATGAAAGGTGTGAGGCTTGCTTCGATAAAATTATTCGAGACTCCATGAATACTGTAAGTGAGGGATACATGACGGATGAATATCTCTCTGAGCAAAATGATTTGTAAATGGCTTTAAATATTAGCACTGACACAAGTAAAGTTTTGCCAGGAAAATGAATAATGACTCAAGGGGGAAATATATTCTGTTACTGGATAAATTACCTGTCACACGAGTGACTCGAGGAAGAAAAAGCCTCCGCATTACATTGTATGTTCCTGAATGAATTAAAAACTGGGATAATATGGTCACTTTGTTACTCTCATTTACACAATTAATCATCTCCTTCCAAAACAGATTGGTGCTAAACTGTGCAATATGTGTGATGTCCCAGTACAGGACATGGTCCTGTACTACCCTTAAGCCCTGTCAGGTTGAGTTCCTCAGTGACCTGGGGGCTCCCCTGCAAGGTCTCCCCCCTGTGGGTTTTATAAAGGTGTGTATATCACTTTAATGCCTAGACAGGATCCCTATGTAGAGGTAGCATAGAGGACCTGTGAGAGGTCTCAAGGACCTGTGTAAGTCTGTCACATGTTATGTTGTCACATGATTTGTTGTCACATGTTCTCCCAGAGAGCACCAGCTTAACCTATGACCCGCAGCTTGACCAATGGGCTTTGGTCCAGCCCCCACTATATAAAGGGGTGGCCATTACAATTCTCTATCTTGTACCATCAGTCTTTACTGAGACAGCAACCACCAGAGATCTCAAGTGCAAGTGATCAGCATCTGAAAGACCCCAAAAGCTACAGTCTCTCCATTAAGTCTCAAGTCTATGTCTGTTGTCACTGAAACTAATCAAGTCCTACAAATAGTCAAGTCAAATCTAATTTCAAGTCAAGTTAACTACAAGTATATTGGTCCAGCAAGCTGCGAGGTCCTCTGGGTCCTGGCCACCTCTCTGGGAATTCTGGCCTTAGCTGTGAAGATAATTACATCTGTCTTCTACTCAGTAAAGTCTCCGTTTGACCATAACTGGTTGTGGACTCTCAGTTCACTTTTAGCAAATGGGATAGCGGAGAATCCGGGTGTGTGGTGTTCCGGAACCTTAAAACCACACTGGCATCACGAACACTGGGGGTTAATACCATCCATCTGATCCCACCACTCACACTGCTACACCCGTGGCCCCGCCATTTCGCCCGGTGGTCCACCACATATACATAATAGTGTACTACAGTATAGAGAACTAACTGGGCTTAACCTCTTAAGGACACAGCCCATTTTAACTTAAGAACGCAGCAAATTTTATTTTTGCGTTTTAGTTTTTTCCTCCTCGCCTTCTCAAATTCATAACTCTTTTGTATTTCCATTCCCAGACCATATGAGGGCTTGTTTTTTGCGTGACCAGTTGTACTTTGTACGATTAAAATGATACCCATTATTACATACATTTCTATTATTGCGCTGCTTTTAAAAAATCTCAAACTTTTTTTTACAAAATCAGTATGTTTAAAATTGCCCTATTTTGACCACCTCTAACTTTCTTATTTTTCCGTATTCAGTGATGTGTGAGGGCTAATTTTTTGCGCCATAATCTGTAGATTGTTGTGGTACCAGATTTGCTTATATGTGACTTTTTGATCGCTTTTTATAAAAAAAATTAGCAGTTTGATGTGACAAAAGCCGTTCGCCATAGGGGATCAATAACATTATATTTTTATAGTTCGGACATTTACGTACGCAACGATACCAATTATGTTTATTATTTATAGTTTTTTTATGCTTTTATGTATTAAAATGGGGGAAAAGGGTGATTTAAAACTTTATTGGGATTTTTGACATATTTTTTGTACTTAAAAAAAAAAATTTTTTACATTTATTTATTTATTTTACACTTTTTTAGTGCCCTCAGGGGACTATTTATAGCATTCATTTGATTGCTAATACTGTTCAGTGCTATGCATAGGGCATAGCACTGATCAGTATTATCAGTGATCTTCTGCTCTGGTCTGCTGGAAGGCAGATCAGTGCAGAAGACCCCGGGAGACAGACGGAGGTCGGTGAGGGGACCTCCGTCCGCCATCTTGGCTGATCTGATCCCTGCGGCAGTGCCGCGGGCGATCAGATCAGCCATTATAAGTGCCTCACTGCCGCAGATGCCGTGATCTGTATTGATCACGGCACCTGAGGGGTTAATGTCTGACATCAGCGCGATCGCTGATGTCTGCCATTATCGGCCATTAATATGGCTTCAAAGTTTTCCATGTTTGGTAAAAAATTAGTGAGTATGGATAACATTTAAAGCCTGAATATAGAGTGGGTAGAGTGGGGATTAAGGGGGTACTCCGATGGCAATTTTTTTTTTTTTAAATCAACTGGTGCCAGAAAGTTACATTTGTAAATTACTTCTATTTAAAAATCTCAGTCCTTTCAGTACTTATCAGCTGCAGTAAACTACAGAGGAAGTTTATTTATTTTTGAATTTCTTTTCTGTCTGTCCACAGTGCTCTTTGCTTACACCTCTGTCCATTTCAGGAACTGTCCAAAGCAGGAACAATTCCCCATAGCAAACCTTTCCTGCTCTGGACAGTTCCTAAAATGGACAGAGGTGACCACAGAGAGCACTGTGGACAGACAGAAAAGAAATTAAAAAAGAAAATTGCTGCTTAAAAAAGAAAATTGCTTATACAGCAGCTGATAAGTACTGGAAGGATTAATATTTTTTTATAGAAGTAATTTTAAATCTGTTCAACTTTCTGGCACCAGTTGATTTAAAATAAATGTTTTCCACCAGAGTGCCCCTTTAAAACTTGTGCTTTATTCTATTTTCAGGAATTGGGCAGATACTGCTGGTCTCTACATTTGGCAGATACTGCTGGTCTCTACAGGTAGCAGATATCTGGAGCAAATAAGCAGGCTGATTATCCATGGTGCTTTTCTTGACTGCCGTGCATATTGTTCACTATGCATTAGATACCTTCTCTTTTGACTACCCTTTGGGTTCCTTGTCATTTTCCAGAAGATCAGGCAACCACTACTACATGCAGTGAGGACATATTTTGGTTTGCAAATAGGGCCAGTACAAGGGAAGGCCCCTGCCCAGGATTCTACCTCTTCTAGACCAAGTGGGTACAGCCAGGGCCGGATTAAGAGCATTATGGGCCAGGTGCTGAGGATTTTGATGGGCCTACAAGTAGCCGCGACCCAACAGCTGGGTTGCGGCCATTTGTGGGTTGCAGTGCAACTCCATTTACTTACATTATGTGTGACACGTATGATACACAGTATGACATAGGTAGGTAGCCAGGTAAGTAGTTTGCTAGTTAGGTTGTTAGCTAACTAGGCAGACAATTAGGTAGATAGCCAGGTAGCTGAGTAGATATGTGGGTAGGTACCACTCACATTCCCTGCCCACAATGACGAGGCCTGGCTGCCCCATGTGCTTGGCCCCGACACAGATCTCTCCAGTTCCTGCAGATGATTGCGGTCACCTGATGCCATCCTGCCCACTAAGGATGGGGCTGGCTGTTAAGCAGGCTCAGGTTCTCCCCCCCCCCCCCCCCCCCCCATGTTGCTGGCCACTTCTCCACCGTGCAGCCTGTGTCCAAAAATGAAATGCTGCCCCAGCCCCTGCTATAACATTTCTGCAACCGAAATGCCCTTACATCCATCACCTTTTTTCCATTAAAGTCATACTCCACCACTAAACACCTTATTCTAGGTCTGATCCCTGGGGTCCAGTTGCTGGGACCCCCGAGATCTCTGGTGTGGAGCCCCAAACATCGAACTCCCATAGACGGCCCCCTCCCATAGACATGAATGGAAGGGCATGGTGTGACATCACGAACACAGAAGCTCCAAAGCTTCTGTGTTCAGAATGCCGTAGTGCCAGCCCGGAGATCGATGGGGGTCACTTAAATCTCCATACACCAGAAGTTGTGCCTTTCCCTAAGAGGAATACTTATCCCTTTTACAAGGAAGAATCTTATCAGTGTTGCTGACCAAATCCTGTATACTGAGATCAATATTACCAATAATAGCATTCTACAAGGAGAAATATTATCACCATACATATTACCTTCATACTATTATTGACCGAATCCTGTATACTGAGAACAATATTATCAATAATACGAGTATACAAGGAGGAATACTGTCACCATACATATAACCACCCCACTGTTACTGACAAAATCCTGTATACTGTTACGCCGAGCGCTCCGGGTTCCCGCTCCTCCCCGGAGCGCTCGCTACACTCTCGCTCCCGCAGCGCCCCGGTCAGATCCACTGACCGGGTGCGCTGCGATACCGCCTCCAGCCGGGATGCGATTCGCGATGCGGGTGGCGCCCGCTCGCGATGCGCACCCCGGCTCCCGTACCTGACTCGCTCTCCGTCGGTCCTGTCCCGGCGCGCGCGGCCCCGCTCCCTAGGGCGCGCGCGCGCCGGGTCTCTGCGATTTAAAGGGCCACTGCGCCGCTGATTGGCGCAGTGGTTCTAATCAGTGTGTTCACCTGTGCACTCCCTATGTATACCTCACTTCCCCTGCACTCCCTCGCCGGATCTTGTTGCCATTGTGCCAGTGAAAGCGTTTCCTTGTGTGTTCCTAGCCTGTGTTCCAGACCTCCTGCCGTTGCCCCTGACTACGATCCTTGCTGCCTGCCCCGACCTTCTGCTACGTCCGACCTTGCTTCTGCCTACTCCCTTGTACCGCGCCTATCTTCAGCAGTCAGAGAGGTTGAGCCGTTGCTAGTGGATACGACCTGGTCACTACCGCCGCAGCAAGACCATCCCGCTTTGCGGCGGGCTCTGGTGAAAACCAGTAGTGACTTAGAACCAGTCCACTAGCACGGTCCACGCCAATCCCTCTCTGGCACAGAGGATCCACCTCCTGCCAGCCGGCATCGTGACAGTAGATCCGGCCATGGATCCCGCTGAAGTTCCTCTGCCAGTTGTCGCCGACCTCACCACGGTGGTCGCCCAGCAGTCACAACAGATAGCGCAACAAGGCAGCTACTACCACAGCTTCAGCAATCATTTCCTCCACCAGCTCCTGCACCTCCTCCGCAGCGAGTGGCCGCTTCAGGCCTACGACTATCCTTGCCGGATAAATTTGATGGGGACTCTAAATTTTGCCGTGGCTTTCTTTCTCAATGTTCCCTGCACTTGGAGATGATGTCGGACCAGTTTCCTACTGAAAGGTCTAAGGTGGCTTTCGTAGTCAGCCTTCTGTCTGGAAAAGCTCTGTCATGGGCCACACCGCTCTGGGACCGCAATGACCCCGTCACTGCCTCTGTACACTCCTTCTTCTCGGATATTCGAAGTGTCTTTGAGGAACCTGCCCGAGCCTCTTCTGCTGAGACTGCCCTGCTGAACCTGGTCCAGGGTAATTCTTCCGTTGGCGAGTACGCCGTGCAATTCCGTACTCTTGCTCCAGAACTTTCCTGGAATAATGAGGCCCTATGCGCGACCTTTAAAAAAGGCCTATCCAGCAACATTAAAGATGTTCTGGCCGCACGAGAAATTCCTGCTAACCTACATGAACTCATTCATCTAGCCACTCGCATTGACATGCGTTTTTCCGAAAGGCGTCAGGAGCTCCGCCAGGATATGGACTTTGTTCGCACGAGGCGTTTTTTCTCCCCGGCTCCTCTTTCCTCTGGTCCTCTGCAATCCGTTCCTGTGCCTTCCGCCGTGGAGGCTATGCAAGTTGACCGGTCTCGCCTGACACCTCAAGAGAGGACACGACGCCGCATGGAGAATCTCTGCCTGTACTGTGCCGGTACCGAACACTTCCTGAAGGATTGTCCTATCCGTCCTCCCCGCCTGGAAAGACGTACGCTGACTCCGCACAAAGGTGAAACAGTCCTTGATGTCAACTCTGCTTCTCCACGTCTTACTGTGCCTGTGCGGATATCTGCCTCTACCTTCTCCTTCTCCACTAAGGCCTTCTTGGACTCCGGATCTGCAGGAAACTTTATTTTGGCCTCTCTCATCAACAGGTTCAACATCCCAGTGACCAGTCTCGCCAGACCTCTCTACATCAATTGCGTTAACAATGAAAGATTGGACTGTGCCGTGCGTTACCGCACGGAACCCCTCCTAATGTGCATCGGACCTCACCACGAAAAAATTTAGTTTTTGGTCCTCTCCAATTGCACTTCCGAAATTCTCCTTGGACTACCCTGGCTTCAACACCATTCCCCAACCCTGGATTGGTCCACAGGGGAGATCAAGGGTTCCTCTTGTTTCAAGGACTGCCTTAAACCGGTTACCAGTACTCCTTGCCGTGACCCTGTGGTTCCCCCTGTAACCGGTCTCCCTAAGGCCTATATGGACTTTGCGGATGTTTTTTGCAAAAAACAAGCTGAGACTCTACCTCCTCACAGGCCTTATGACTGTCCCATTGACCTCCTCCCGGGCACTACTCCACCCCGGGGCAGAATTTATCCTCTCTCTGCCCCAGAGACTCTTGCTATGTCTGAGTACATCCAGGAAAATTTAAAAAAGGGCTTTATCCGCAAATCCTCCTCTCCTGCCGGAGCCGGATTTTTCTTTGTGTCCAAAAAAGATGGCTCCCTACGTCCTTGCATTGACTACCGCGGTCTTAATAAAATCACGGTAAAGAACCGCTACCCTCTACCTCTCATCTCTGAACTCTTTGATCGCCTCCAAGGTGCCCACATCTTTACCAAACTGGACTTAAGAGGTGCTTATAATCTCATCCGCATCAGAGAGGGGGATGAATGGAAAACGGCATTTAACACTAGAGATGGACACTTTGAGTATCTGGTCATGCCCTTTGGCCTGTGCAACGCCCCTGCCGTCTTCCAAGACTTTGTTAATGACATTTTTCGTGATCTCTTATATTCCTGTGTTGTTGTGTATCTGGACGATATCCTGATTTTTTCTGCCAACCTAGAAGAACACCGCCAGCATGTCCGCATGGTTCTTCAGAGACTTCGTGACAATCAACTTTATGCCAAAATGGAGAAATGTCTGTTTGAATGTCAATCTCTTCCTTTCCTAGGATACTTGGTCTCTGGCCAGGGACTACAAATGGATCCAGACAAACTCTCTGCCGTCTTAGATTGGCCACGCCCCTCCGGACTCCGTGCTATCCAACGTTTTTTGGGGTTCGCCAATTATTACAGACAATTTATTCCACATTTTTCCACCATTGTGGCTCCTATCGTGGCTTTAACCAAAAAGAATGCCAATCCTAAGTCATGGCCTCCTCAAGCGGAAGACGCCTTTAAACAGCTCAAGTCTGCCTTTTCTTCGGCTCCCGTGCTCTCCAGACCTGACCCATCTAAACCCTTCCTATTGGAGGTTGATGCTTCCTCAGTAGGAGCTGGAGCGGTCCTTCTACAAAAAAATTCTTCCGGGCATGCTGTTACTTGTGGTTTTTTTTCTAAGACCTTCTCTCCGGCGGAGAGGAACTACTCCATCGGGGATCGAGAGCTACTAGCCATTAAATTAGCACTTGAGGAATGGAGGCATCTGCTGGAGGGATCAAGATTTCCAGTTATTATTTACACCGATCACAAGAACCTCTCCTATCTCCAGTCTGCCCAACGGCTGAATCCTCGCCAGGCCAGGTGGTCTCTGTTCTTTGCCCGATTTAATTTTGAAATTCACTTTCGGCCTGCCGATAAGAACATTAGGGCCGATGCTCTCTCTCGTTCCTCGGATGCCTCGGAAGTAGAGCTCTCTCCGCAACACATCATTCCTCCTGACTGCCTGATCTCCACTTCTCCAGCCTCCATCAGGCAAACTCCTCCAGGGAAGACCTTCGTCTCTCCACGCCAACGCCTCGGAATCCTCAAATGGGGTCACTCCTCCCATCTCGCAGGTCATGCGGGCATCAAGAAATCCGTGCAACTCATCTCTCGTTTCTATTGGTGGCCGACTCTAGAGACGGATGTTGTGGATTTTGTGCGAGCCTGCACTGTCTGTGCCCGGGATAAGACTCCTCGCCAGAAGCCCGCTGGTCTTCTTCATCCTCTGCCTGTTCCCGAACAGCCTTGGTCTCTGATTGGTATGGACTTTATTACAGACTTACCCTCATCCCGTGGCAACACTGTTGGTTGGGTGGTCGTTGATCGATTCTCCAAGATGGCACATTTCATCCCTTTTCCTGGTCTTCCTTCTGCGCCTCAGTTGGCAAAAAATTTTTTGTACACATTTTTCGTCTTCACGGGTTGCCCACGCAGATCGTCTCGGATAGAGGCGTCCAATTCGTGTCTAAATTCTGGAGGGCTCTCTGTAAACAACTCAAGATTAAATTAAACTTTTCTTCTGCTTATCATCCTCAATCCAATGGGCAAGTAGAAAGAATTAACCAGGTCCTGGGTGATTATTTACGGCATTTTGTTTCCTCCCGCCAGGATGACTGGGCAGATCTTCTACCATGGGCCGAATTCTCGTATAACTTCAGAGTTTCTGAATCTTCTTCCAAATCCCCATTTTTCGTGGTGTACGGCCGTCACCCTCTTCCCCCCCTCCCTACTCCCTTGCCCTCTGGTGTACCCGCTGTGGATGAAATATCTCGTGATCTTTCCACCATATGGAAAGAGACCCAAAATTCTCTCTTACAGGCTTCATCACGCATGAAGAAGTTTGCTGATAAGAAAAGAAGAGCTCCCCCCATTTTTTCTCCCGGAGACAAGGTATGGCTCTCCGCTAAATATGTCCGCTTCCGTGTTCCCAGCTACAAATTGGGACCACGCTATCTTGGTCCTTTCAAAATTTTGTGCCAGATTAATCCTGTCTCTTATAAACTTCTTCTCCCTCCTTCTCTTCGTATTCCTAATGCCTTTCACGTTTCTCTTCTTAAACCACTCATCATCAACCGTTTCTCTCCTAAACTTATCTCTCCCACTACTGTCTCCGGTTCTTCAGACATCTTTCCCGTAAAGGAGATACTGGCCTCCAAAAAGGTCAGAGGAAAAACCTTCTTTTTGGTTGACTGGGAGGGCTGTGGTCCTGAAGAGAGATCCTGGGAACCTGAGGACAATATCCTAGATAAAAATCTGGTCCTCAGGTTCTCAGGCTCCAAGAAGAGGGGGAGACCCAAGGGGGGGGGTACTGTTACGCCGAGCGCTCCGGGTTCCCGCTCCTCCCCGGAGCGCTCGCTACACTCTCGCTCCCGCAGCGCCCCGGTCAGATCCACTGACCGGGTGCGCTGCGATACCGCCTCCAGCCGGGATGCGATTCGCGATGCGGGTGGCGCCCGCTCGCGATGCGCACCCCGGCTCCCGTACCTGACTCGCTCTCCGTCGGTCCTGTCCCGGCGCGCGCGGCCCCGCTCCCTAGGGTGCGCGCGCGCCGGGTCTCTGCGATTTAAAGGGCCACTGCGCCGCTGATTGGCGCAGTGGTTCTAATCAGTGTGTTCACCTGTGCACTCCCTATGTATACCTCACTTCCCCTGCACTCCCTCGCCGGATCTTGTTGCCATTGTGCCAGTGAAAGCGTTTCCTTGTGTGTTCCTAGCCTGTGTTCCAGACCTCCTGCCGTTGCCCCTGACTACGATCCTTGCTGCCTGCCCCGACCTTCTGCTACGTCCGACCTTGCTTCTGCCTACTCCCTTGTACCGCGCCTATCTTCAGCAGTCAGAGAGGTTGAGCCGTTGCTAGTGGATACGACCTGGTCACTACCGCCGCAGCAAGACCATCCCGCTTTGCGGCGGGCTCTGGTGAAAACCAGTAGTGACTTAGAACCGGTCCACTAGCACGGTCCACGCCAATCCCTCTCTGGCACAGAGGATCCACCTCCTGCCAGCCGGCATCGTGACATATACTGAGACCGATATTACCAATAATAACAAACGTGATTACCAATAATAACAAAAGGGATTCAAATTATACCGCCACACAAAGACTGAATAATACCACGATACTGAATAAAAACCATTATACACGGACAAACAATGCAAATAATACCAGAATACAAGGGTAAAATGATACAGGCACATCAGGAACACAGTATACATTACACAGGGCCTTACTAATGCACTGTATTGTTGTATTTTTACTGAATAAAACCCTTGCACACAGACTGGTATACACCCATATAGTGCCAATATAGAGGTAGATACCAGAAGTTCATAGGATCTGTAGATAGGTAGGGAGGGAGCCAGGTAAGTAGGCAACCAGGTGGGTAGATAGGGTCTAAGCCAGCTGAGTAGGCAGGTAGGCACCAGGTGGGTAGGTAGATAGGTAGGGAGGCCAGGTGAATAGGTAGGCAGGTAGCCAGGTCCCCTTAACCCCTTAAGGACTCAGCCCATTTTGGCCTTAAGGACTCAGACAATTTAATTTTTACGTTTTCATTTTTTCCTCCTCGCCTTCTAAAAATCATAACTCTTTTATATTTTCATCCACAGACTAGTATGAGGGCTTGTTTTTTGCGCGACCAGTTGTCCTTTGTAATGACATAACTCATTATATCATAAAATGTATGGCACAACCAAAAAACACTATTTTTGTGGGGAAATTAAAACGAAAAACGCAATTTTGCTAATTTTGGAAGGTTTCGTTTTCACGCCGTACAATTTATGGTAAAAATGATGTGTGTTCTTTATTCTGATGGTCAATACAATTAAAATGATACCCATTATTACATACTTTTCTATTATTGTTGCACTTAAAAAAAATCACAAACTTTTTAACCAAATTAGTACGTTTATAATCCCTTTATTTTGATGACCTTTAACTTTTTTATTTTTCCGTATAAGCAGCGGTATGGGGGCTCATTTTTTGCGCCATGATCTGTAATTTTTTTTATACCACATTTGCATATAAAAACTTTTAATAAATTTTTTATAATTTTTTTTTTAATAAAATGTATTAAAAAAGTAGGAATTTTTTCGTTCACGTCGTTCACCGTATGGGATCATTAACATTTTATTTTAATAGTTCGTACATTTACGCATGCGGCGATACCAAATATGTCTATAAAAAACATTTTTTACGCTTTTTGGGGGTAAAATTGGAAAAAACGGACGTTTTACTTTTTTATTGGGGGAGGGGATTTTTCACTTTTTTTTTACTTTTACTTTTACATTTTTTTACATTTTTTTTTACACTTGAATAGTCCCCATAGGGGACTATTCATAGCAATACCATGATTGCTAATACTGATCTGTTCTATGTATAGGACATAGAACAGATCAGTGTTATCGGCGATCTTCTGCTCTGGTCTGCTCGATCACAGACCAGAGCAGGAGACGCCGGAAGCCGGATGGAGGAAGGTGAGGGGACCTCCGTGCGACGTTCTGAATGATCGGATCCCCGCAGCAGCGATGCGGGCGATCCGATCATTCATTCAAATCGCGCACTGCCGCAGATGCCGGGATCTGTATTGCCGGCGGGTCCCTGGCTGCGATCAGCAGCCGGGATCAGCCGCGCATGACACGGGCATCGCTCCGATGCCCGCGGTTATGCACAGGACGTAAATGTACGTCCTGGTGCGTTAAGTACCACCGCACCAGGACGTACATTTACGTCCTGCGTCCTTAAGGGGTTAAGCAACCACCACCACCACCGCTTTATGCCTGGCATAATCAAAAAGTAAAACAAGTAAAAGTAAAAGTAAAAAAATAAAAACAGGTACTCACCTAGTCCCATGTAGTTCAGCATGGTCACATAAATCCGCTTTCACCAGGCCGCGTCCTCTCTTCTCTGCAGGCGCCATTGAGTGACATCATCAGCGACTGCGGCGGGGCAGAGTTTGCAACCTGTTTGACGTGCGGGCATATACAGTTGAAAGCAGCGCTCACTCGTCTAGGGATCTGAGACAAGTGTCATTGGATTTCTATAAGGGAACGAGTGCAGGCGAAATAAAAAATATAATAACATTTCTCTGGCTGGGCCTATTTTAACCTAGGGGCCTGGAGCTGCAGCTCCATCCGCCCCTGTGTTAATCTGGCCCAGCATTCAGAGATGCTTCTGACAAAGTGAAGAATTCCTTTAACAAGTTAATAATATTTAACCTCTTAAGGACGCAGGGTGTACCTGTACGCCCTGTGCCCGGTCCCGGTCTATGACGCGGGGTCACACGTTAATGAAAGCCCCAGCGGCTAATGAAAGCCGGGACCCTGGGCTAATAGCGTTCGGCACCGATTGTACTGCTACTCACTATTAAACCATTAGACGCGGCATTCAAATTTGATTGCCCCATTTAAAGTAACAAAAAAATACATGCCCATCAACTCAGTCGGGCTGATTGGGACCATCAGGGGGAAATCGCGATGTCCCTATCAGCCGGAACGTGAGAGGAGGGTCCGTTACCTGCCTCCGATTGGCAATTGATTGCTCCAAATCCAGGCTTGAGCAATTGACAGCCGATAACACTGATCATTGTTAATGCATGGCAGTGATCTGTGTAGATCAGTGTGTGCAGTGTTATAGCCCCTAGAGGGGGCTATAACATTGCAAATAAAAAGTGTGAAGAAAGTTAATAAAGATCATTTAACCCCTTCCCTAATAAAAGTCAGAATCACCCCTCCCCTCTCCCATAAAAAAAAAAAGACTGTAAATGAAAATAAACATATGTGGTATGGCCGCATGCGGAAATGTCCAAACTATAAAAATATATTGTTAATTAAACCGCATGGTCAATGGCGTATATCATGAATAAAATGAACAAAAAACGATCAAAAAGTCAGATCAATACAAAAATGGTACCGCTAAAAGCTTCAGATCACGGCGTAAAAATTAGCCCCCATACCGCACCGTGCACAGAAAAATAAAAAAGTTATAGGTTCAAAAGATGACAATTTTAACCCCTTAAGGATGCTGGGCGTACCGATATGCCCCCGTACCCGAGTCCTTAAGGACTGAGGGCGTACCTGTATGCCCTGATCCCACTAACAGGGTTTAAACCATTCTCACAAGCGGAGAACGCATTAAACCCCGTGGGTTGCTACGGGCAGCCAGGACCCACGGCTAATGCCGGGCACCGCTGATCAGGCCGATGCCTGGCATTAACCCTTTAGACGCCGCGAAAAAAGTTGATGGCGGAGTCTATAGTGAAAGTGAAACTATCCCAGCAGCTCAGCGGAGCTGATCTTGACTATTGCAACAGAATCGCGATGTCACAATCAGCTTACTGAACGATGGGAAAGTCCTCACCTGCCTCCTCATTGCCTGAATGGCGATCTACTGCTCCATGCATGTAAAAAGTGGAAAAAAAAAAATTATAGAATAAATGTGAATAAGCCCCCTCCCCCCTAATAAAAATTAAAATCAGGCCCCTTTTCCAATTTTTTAAATAAAATAATGTAATAAAAAAAAATCATATGTGGTACCGCCACCTGCGTAAAAATGTAAGAGCTATTAAAATATAAGGTTAGCTAAACCACACGGTCGATGGCGTACACATAAAAAAAATACCAGTCCAAAATTGTGAATTTTTGGTCACTTCATATACCGTAAAAATATTAATAAAAGGCAATCAAAATGACCCATCAAAACAAAAATGGTACCGATAAAAACTACAGACTATGGCACAAAAAATGAGCCCTCATATAGCCCCATATGTGGAAAAATAAAAAGTTATAGGGGTCAGAATATGACAATTTTAACCCCTTCAGGACGGAGCCCATTTTGGCCTTAAGGACCGGAGCGTTTTTTGCACATCTGACCACTGTCACTTTAAACATTAATAACTCTGGAATGCTTTTAGTTATCATTCTGATTCCGAGATTGTTTTTTTCGTGACATATTCTACTTTAACATAGTGGTAAATTTTTGTCGATACTTGCATCCTTTCTTGGTGAAAAATCCGTAAATTTGATGAAAAATTAGAAAAATTTGCATTTTTCTAACTTTGAAGCTCTCTGCTTGTAAGGAAAATGGATATTACGAAGAAATTTTTTTTGGTTCACATATACAATATGTCTACTTTATGTTTGCATCATAAAATTGACATGTTTTTACTTTTGGAAGACACCAGAGGGCTTCAACGGTCAGCAGCAATTTTCCAATTTTTCACAAAATTTTCAAACTCAGTATTTTTCAGGGACCAGTTCAGGTTTGAAGTGGATTTGAAGGGTCTTCATATTAGAAATACCCCATAAATGACCCCATTATAAAAACTGCACCCCCCAAAGTATTCAAAATGACATTCAGTCAGCATTTTAACCCTTTAGGTGTTTCACAGGAATAGCAGCAAAGTGAAGGAGAAAATTCACAATCTTCATTTTTTACACTCACATGTTCTTGTAGACCCAATTTTTGAATTTTTACAAGGGGTAAAAGGACAAAATTTTTACTTGTATTTGTAGCCAAATTTCTCTTGAGTAAGGACATACCTCATATGTCTATGTAAAGTGTTCGGCGGGCGCAGTAGAGGGCTCAGAAGGGAAGGAGCGACAAGGGGATTTTGGAGAGTAAGTTTTTCTGAAATGGTTTTTGGGGGGCATGTTACCTTTAGGAAGCCCTTATGGTGCCAGAACAGCAAAAAAAAACCCACATGGCATACCATTTTGGAAACTAGACCCCTCGGGGAATGTAACATGGGATAAAGTGAACCTTAATACCCCACAGGTGTTTCACGACTTTTGCAAATGTAAAAAAAAAAAATTTTTTACCTAAAATGCTTGTTTTCCCCAAAAATTTTTATTTTTAAAAAGGGTAATAGCAGAAAATACCCCTAAAAATTTGAAGCCCAATTTCTACCGATTCAGAAAACACCCCATATGGGGGTGAAAAGTGCTCTGCTGGCGCACTACAGGTCTCGGAAGAGAAGGAGTCACATTTGGCTTTTTGAACGCAAATTTTTCTCTGGGGGCATGCCGCATTTAGGAAGCCCCTATGGTGCCAGGACAGCAAAAAAAACACCACATGGCATACCATTTTGGAAACTAGACCCCTCGGGGAACATAAGAAGGGGTTAAGTGAACCTTTATACCCCACAGGTGTTTCACGACTTTTGCATATGTAAAAAAAAAAAATTTTTTTTAACCTAAAATGCTTGTTTTCCCAAAAATTTTACATTTTTAAAAAGGGTAAAAGCAGAAAATACCCCCCAAAATTTGTAACACAATTTCTCCCGAGTACGGCGATACCCCATATGTGACCCTAAACTGTTGCCTTGAAATACGACAGGGCTCCAAAGTGAGAGCGCCATGCGCATTTGAGGCCTAAATTAGGGATTGCATAGGGGTGGACATAGGGGTATTCTACGCCAGTGATTCCCAAACAGGGTGCCTCCAGCTGTTGCAAAACTCCCAGCATGCCTGGACAGTCAACGGCTGTCCGACAATACTGGGAGTTGTTTTGCAACAGCTGGAGGCTCCGTTCTGGAAACAGTGGCGTACCAGACATTTTTCATTTTCATTGGGGAGGGGAGGGGGGCTGTGTAGGGGGTATGTGTATATGTAGTGTTTTTTACTTTTTATTTTATTTTTTGTGTTAGTGTAGTGTAGTGTTTTTAGGGTACAGTCGCACGGGCGGGGGTTCACAGTAGTTTCTCGCTGGCAATTTGAGCTGCAGCAGAAAGTTTGCGGCAGCTCAAATTTGCAGCCAGATACTTACTGTAATCCTCCGCCCATGTGAGTGTACCCTGTACGTTCACATTGGGGGGGACATCCAGCTGTTGCATAACTACAACTCCCAGCATGCCCGTTGGCTGTCGGTGACTGCTGAGAGTTGTAGTTTTGCAACAACTGTAGGCACACTGGTTATGTATCACTGAGTTTGTGACCTAACTCAGTGTTTCACAACCAGTGTGCCTCCAGCTGTTGCAAAACTAAAACTCCCAGCATGTACGGTGCATGGTGTACGGTGACTGCTGAGAGTTGTAGTTTGCAACAGCTGGAGGCACACCGGTCGTGAAACACTGAGTTAGGTAAAAAAAAAACTCTGAGTTTCACAACCAGTGTGCCTTCAGCTGTTGCAAAACTACAACTCTCAGCAGTCACCGACAGCCAACGGGCATGCTGGGAGTTGTAGTTATGCAACCAGCAGATGCACCACTACAACTCCCAGCATGCACTTTAGCTGTTTGTGCAAGCTGGGAGTTGTAGTTATACAACAGCTGAAGGTACACTTTTCCATAGAAAGAATGTGCCTCCAGCTGTTGCAAAACCATAAGTCCCAGCATGCCCATAAGGGAATGCTGGGAGTTGTGGTGGTCTGCCTCCTGCTGTTGCATAACTACAGCTCCCAGCATGCCCTTTTTGCATGCTGGGAGCTGTTGCTAAGCAACAGCAGGAGGCTGTCACTCACCTCCAACGATCCAGACGCTGCAGGTCAGTCCCGCCGCCGCAGCTGCTCCTGGGGCCCCGATCCCAACAGGGGTGCCGGGGATCGGGGTCCCCAACACCCGGGGTGCACGTCCTGCACCCGCTCACGTCCTCCAGAAGAGGGGCGGAGCGGGTGCGGGAGTGACACCCGCAGCAGGCGCCCTGATTGGTCGGCCGGTAATCCGGCCGACGAACCAGGGCGATCGTGAGGTGGCACCAGTGCCACCTCACCCCTGCAGGCTCTGGCTGTTCGGGGCCGTCAGAGACGGCCCCGAACAGCCAGTAATTCCGGGTCATCGGGTCACTGGAGACCCGATTGACCCGGAATCGCCGCAGATCGCTGGACTGAATTGTCCAGCGATCTGCGGCGATCGCCGACATGGGGGGGCATAATGACCCCCCTGGGCGATATGCCGGGATGCCTGCTGAACGATTTCAGCAGGCATCCGGCTACGGTCCCCAACCGGCTAGCGGTGGGGGCCGGAATTCCCACGGGCGTATGGATACGCCCTCGGTCCTTAAGGACTCGGGATGCAGGGCGTATCCATACGCCCTATGTCCTGAAGAGGTTAAAGGGGTTATCCAGAAAAAAACTTTTTTATATATATCAACTGGCTCCAGAAAGTTAAACAGATTTGTAAATTACTTCTATTAAAAATCTTAATCCTTTCAGTACTTATGAGCTTCTGAAGTTAAGGTTGTTCTTTTCTGTCTAAATGCTCTCTGATGACACGCGTCTCGGGAACCGCCCAGTTTTGAAAAGGTTTGCAAAGGATAGGGGATAAGATGTTAGATCGCCGCGGTCCCGCTGCTGGGGACCCCTGGGATCCCCGCTGCGGCACCGCGCTATCATTACAGCACAGAGAGAGTTCGCTCTGTGCGTAATGACGGGCGATACAGGGGACGGAGCCGCGTGAAGTCATGGCTCCGCCCCTCGTGACATCACGGCCTGTCCCCTTAATGCAAGTCTATGGGAGGGGGCGTGACGACCGCCACGCCCCCTCCCATAGACTTGTATTGAAAGGGGCGGGCCGTGACATCACGAGGGGCGGAGCCGTGACGTAACGATGTTCCGGCCCCTGTACCGCCCATCATTACGTGCAGAGTGAACTCGCTCTGTGCTGTAATGATAGCGCGGTGCCGCAGTGGGGATCCCGGGGCTCCCCAGCAGCGGGACCGCGGCGATCTGATATCTTATCCCCTATCCTTTGGATAGGGGATAAAATGTCTAGGGGCGGAATACCCCTTTAAGCATTAATAACTCTGGAATGCTTTTACTTATTCTGATTCCGAGATTGTTTTTTCGTGACATATTCTACTTTAACATAGTGGTAAAATTTTGTCGATACTTGCATCCTTTCTTGGTGAAAAATCCCAAAATTTGATGAAAAATTTGAAAATTTAGCATTTTTCTAACTTTGCAGCTCTCTGCTTGTAAGGAAAATGGATATTCGAAATAATTTTTTTTTATTCACATATACAATATGTCCACTTTATGTTTGCATCATAAAATTGACGTGTTTTTACTTTTGGAAGACACCAGAGGGCTTCAAAGTTCAGCAGCAATTTTCCAATTTTTCACAAAATTTCCAAACTCACAATTTTTCAGGGACCAGTTCAGGTTTGAAGTGGATTTGAAGGGTCTTCATATTAGAAATACCCCACAAATGACCCCATTATAAAAACTGCACCCCCCAAAGTATTCAAAATGACATTCAGTAAGTGTTTTAACCCTTTAGGTGTTTCACAGGAATAGCAGCAAAGTAAAGGAGAAAATTCACAATCTTCATTTTTTACACTCGCATGTTCTTGTAGACACAATTTTTGAATTTTTACAAGGGGTAAAAGGAGAAAATTTTCTCTCGAGTAAGCACATACCTCATATGTCTATGTAAAGTGTTCGGCGGATGCATTAGAGGGCTCAGAAGCGAAGGAGCGACAAGGGGATTTTGGAGAGTACGTTTTTCTGAAATGGTTTTTGGGGGCATGTTGCATCTCTTCTGAGTATGGAGGTACCCCATAAGTTGACCTGAAGTGCACTATGGGCGAACTACAATGCTCAGAAGAGAAGGAGTCATATTTGGCTTTTTGAGAGCAAATTTTGCTCGGGGGCATGTCGCATTTAGGAAGCCCCTATGGTGCCAGGACAGCAAAAAATACCCACATGGCATACCATTTTGGAAACTAGACCCCTTGAGGAACGTAACAAGGAATAAAGTGAGCCTTAATACCCCACAGGGGTTTCGCGACTTTTGCATACGTAAAAAAAAAAAATTCACTAAAATGTGTGTTTCCTCCCCAAATTTCACATTTTTGCAAGGGTTAATAGCAGAAAATACCCCCCAAAATTTGTAACCCCATCTCTTCTGAGTATGGAGGTACCCCATAATTTGACCTGAAGTGTACTACGGGCGAACTACAATGCTCAGAAGAGAAGGAGTCATATTTGGCTTTTTGAGAGAAAATTTAGCTCGGGGGGCAAGTCGCATTTAGGAAGCCCCTATGGTGCCAGGACAGCAAAATAACCCCCACAAGGCATACCATTTTGGAAACTAGACCCCCTGAGGAACGTAACAAGGGGTACAGTGAGCATTTACCCCCCTCCCCCCACACTGGTGTCTGTCAGATCTTTGGACCAGTGGGCTGTACGAAATTTTTAATTTGCACAGCCCACTGATCCAAAGATCTGTCAGACACCAGTGGGGGGTAAATTCTCACTGCACCACTCATTACATTCCGTGAGGGGTGTAGTTTCCGAAATGGGGTCACATGTGTTTTTTTTTTTGTTTTTTTTGCGTTTGTCAAAACCGCTGTACCAATCAGCCACCCCTGTGCAAATCACCTCAAATGTACATGCACTCTCCTTTCTGGGCCTTGTTGTGCGCCCCCATAGCACTTTGCGCTCACATATGGGGTATCTCCGTAGTCGGGAGAAATTGCATTACAAATTTTGGGGGGCTTTTTTCCCTTTTACCTCTTGTCAAAATGAAAAGTATAGGGCAACACCAGCATGTTAGTGTAAAAAATTTATTTTTTTACCCTAACATGCTGGTGTAGACCCCAACTTCACCTTTTCATAAGGGGTTAAAGGAGAAAAAGCCCCCCAAATTTTGTTAGGCAATTTCTCCCGAGTACGGCGATACCCCATATGTGTCCCTAAACTGTTGCCTTGAAATACGACAGGGCTCCGAAGTGAGAGCGCCATGCGCATTTGAGGCCTGAATTAGGGATTTGCATAGGGGTGGACATAGGGGTATTCTACGCCAGTGATTCCCAAACAGGGTGCCTCCAGCTGTTGCAAAACTCCCAGCATGCTTGGACAGTCAACGGCTGTCCGGCAATACTGGGAGTTGTTGTTTTGCAACAGCTTAAGGCTCCATTTTGGAAACAGTGGCGTACCAGACATTTTCATTTTTATTGGGGAGGGGAGGGGGGCTGTGTAGGGGTAAGTGTATATGTAGTGTTTTTTACTTTTTATTTTATTTTGTGTTAGTGTAGTGTAGTGTTTTTAGGGCACAGTCACACGGCCGGGGGATTACAGTGAGTTTCCCGCTGCGAGTTTGAGCTGCCGCGCAAAATTTGCTGCATCGCAAACTTGCAGCCTGATACTCACTGTAAGCCCCCTGCCCATGTGAATGTACCCTGTACATTCACAGGGGGGGGGGGGGGGGACGACCTCCTGCTGTTGCAAAACTACAACTCCCAGCATGCACAGTCTATCAGTGCATGCTGGTAGTTATACATTTGCAACAGCTGGAGGCACACGGGTTGGGAAACACTGAGTTAGGAAACAGACAATGTTTCCCAACCAGTGTGCCTCCAGTTGTTACAAAACCACTACTCCCAAACATTCTCAGGCATGCTGGAAGTAGTAGTTTGGCAACATCTTTAGAGGCAGATGTTGCCGAACTACAACTCCCAGCATGCTTGGAGTTGTAGTTTTGCAACATCTGGAGGGCTACAGTTTGCAGACCACTAATACAGTGGTTCCCAATCTGTGCCCTTCCAGATGTTGCAAAACTACAACTCCCAGTATGCCAAAACTGTCTAGGCATGCTGGGAGTTGTAGTTCTGCAACATCTGAAGGGCCAGATATTACAGAACTACAACTCCCAGCATGCCTGGACAGTAAGGGCATGCTGAGGATGTGTAGTTTTGCAACATCTGGAAGGGCACAGTGATCTCCAAACTGTGGACCTCCAGATGTTGCAAAACTGCAACTCCCAGCATGCCCAGACGCCAAGGGCTGTCTGGGCATGCTGGGAGTTGTAGTGTAAGGGGACCAGATGGAGCAGTCCAGATCTCTTTACGACGGTCTGGACTGCTGCAAAGGTCCCGCGACGCCACCGAAGATCCACTCACCTGTCCCCACCGCCGCCTTCTCCGCCGCCGGGATCCGGGTCTTCAGGGACGAGGTAAGTACCGGGGCCGGGCCCCAGCACTCCCCCGTCCCCCGCTGCGTCCTCCGGTCCTCCTCCCGTCCTCTCCGGACTTCCAGGGGCCGGGCAGGGCGGGAGGAAGTAACCACCCCCCCCCCTGCGATTGGTCGGTTAACTAACCGAGGGATCGCAGGGGATAGGAGAAGGCCTATACTCGCGCCTATACTCCCGCATGGTCCTGGCTGTCTGTGACAACCGGATCATGCAAAATTACCGGGCGGTCGGGTCCCAGAGACCCAATCAGCCCGGTATCGCCACAGATCGCAGGGGCGATTTCCCTTGCGATTTGCGACGATCGCCGACATGGGGGGCCTACATGGCCCCCCTCGGCGTTTGCCCTGGATGCCTGCTGAAGCATTTCAGCAGGCATCCACTTCCGATCTCTGCCAGACGCGCGGCAGGGACCGGAAAACGCCAGGACGTACGGGGACGTCCTGGGTCCTTAAAGCCCAGGGTGCGGGTACATCCCCGTACGTCCTGGGTCCTTAAGGGGTTAAACATACACATTTTGGTGCATGTAATTATAGTTTTTAAAGTAGTTAAATAAATAAAACCTCTATATATTGGGTATCCCTGTAACCGTATGGACCTTACAGAATAAAGATAATGTGTCATTTTTACCGAAAAGTGCACTGCGTAGAAACGGAAGCCCTAAAAATTAGCAAAATGGTGTTTTTTCTTTTCATTTTACACCACAAATAATTTTTTTCCCCGTTGCAGATTATGTTATAAAATAAGTAATGTCATTACAAAGTACAATTGGTGACACATAAAACAAGCCCTTATATGGCTCTGTAGGTGCAAAATTTAACGAAAAAATTAAAGGGCAAAAACGAAGATTGTTTTGTTTTGAGTCCTTAAGGGGTTAGACATATTCATTTTCGTGCATGTTGTTATGATTTTTTCCAGAAGTAAGACAAAATCAAACCTATATAAGTAGGACCTACAGAATAAAGAAAAGATGTCATTTTTACTGAAAAAAGCACTGCAAAGAAATGGGTAGAAATGGAAGCCCAATTTTGTCGCACAATGAATTTTTTTCTGTTTTGCTGTGGATTTTTGTAAAATTAATAATGTCACTGCAAAGTAGAATTAATGGTTTAAAAAATGCCTTAATATTAAATTTTAGGTGCAAAATTGAAAGGGTTATTATTTTTAAAAGGTAATGAGGAAAAAGCAAAAGTGCAAAAACGGAAAAACCGTGAGTCCTTAAAGGACAACTGCAGTGGTACACATTTATATATGACCGTGCTCGGGCCTCTAAAATAAACAAAATAAACTTGCACATGCCTTCCTACGAGCCCCCGTTGGTCCGGCACAGGCCTCACAGTCCGGCAGTGCTGACATCATTCCACTTCCTGGGGACGGGGATGCCGCAGAGCCATAGCGATGTGCCGCCCCGGCCGATGATAGGCTGAGCCCACTGTCATGTAAGAAGCCGGCCAGAGCTCCTTACATGACAGTGGGCTCAGCCTATCACAGGCCGGGGTGGGACATCGCTACGGCCAGTGATACACCGATGGGCCTGCGGCGCCCCCGTCCCCAGGAAGTGGAATGACATCAGCACTGCCGGACCGTGAGGCCTGTGCCAGACCAACGGGGGCTCGTAGGAAGGTATGTATGAGTTTATTTTGTTCATTTTTGACGCCCGGGCACGGGCATATATAAATATGTACCACTGCAGTTGTCCTTTAAAGGGATACTGATGTAACGAGGGGCGGAGCCGTGACGTAACGATGCTCCGGCCCCTGTACTGCCCATCATTACGTGCAGAGCGAACTCGCTTGGTGCTGTAATGAGAGTGCGGTGCCGCAGCGGGGATCCCAGGGCTCCCCAGCAGCGGGACCGCGGCGATCTGACATCTTATGCCCTATCCTTTGGATAGGGGATAAGATGTCTAGGGGTGGAGTACCCCTTTAAGGGGTTAATAGCATTGAATAAAGAGAAAATTCTTTATACTAATGCACACAAATGATCAATAACATTTTATTGTGCAGAATATAGGCCAACAGATTATAATCTCAGTCTTTTTTTCCTCTACTCTGCCTCTATGGGGAGGGGTAGATTGGTCACAGGTGCTTAAAGGGGTATTCCAGGAAAAAACTTTTTTTTATATATCAACTAGCTCCAGAAAGTTAAACAGATTTGTAAATTACTTCTATTAAAAAAACGTTATCATTCCAATGATTATAAGCTGCTGAAGTTGAGTTGTTCTTTTCTGTCTGGCAACAGTGCACTCTGCTGACATCTCTGCTTGTCTCGGGAACTGCACAGAGTAGAAGAGGTTTGCTATAGGGATTTGCTTCTACTCTGGACAGTTCCCGAGACACATGTCATCAGAGAGCACTTAGACAGAAAAGAACAACTCAACTTTTTTAGCTCATAAGTATTGAAAGGAATAAGATTTTTTAATAGAAGTAATTTACAAATCTGTTTAACTTTCTGGAGCCAGTTGATATATAAAAAAAAGTTTTTTCCTTGATAAACCCTTTAAATCTTAGTCTGGGACTCAGTTCTGAGCGTGCTCTGTCTGAGTGTTGCTTTTAAAGAGAGGCAATGGAACGAGAGTTGTAAAACAGAGAGTTCGAAAGCAGAAGTTTGAGATTACTTTCTTTACACTGTAGAGACTTTAGCTCACAAGGTCTACATAGAATTTAATTCTAATAGTTACTGTCTGTTTTTGGCTAATCTGTGAAAGCCCCATAACTAGATGGCCTCCATGTTGGAAAACGCAGTCCAGTGTATGCAATCCTTGAACAGCAGTTTGAGGGTGAATAATGTTGTGCAAGATGTGTGCGAGTTGTTCATTTGCAAGCCCAGTTCCTGGATCTAGAGGAACAACTGGCAACACTGAGACACATTGCCAACTTGGAGAGGAGTCTCCTGCTCACTGAGCAAGTACTTTCTGGGGTAGAGGTGGGGGAGGATAGTGGGACGGACAGTCAGGTAGCTAGCTGGGTTACAGTTAGAAAATGGGGTAAAGGGAAAAGTGTCAGGGAGGCTAGTCCTCAACTGGCACACCCCAACAAGTTTCCCGGTTGGCAGATGAGGGGGATGCCATTTCAGAGTTAGCAGTACTGCAGCAGGACTCTGCCTCTGACTGCCAGAGGGGGGTGTCTGCTCCAGTAAGGAGGGAAGCAGGAGTGCAGGGCAGGCCAGACAGGTATTTGTAGTGGGAGACTCAATTATTAGGGGGACAGACAGGGCGATCTGTCTCAAAGACCGGGATCGCCGAACAGTGTGTTGTCTTCCTGGCGCTCGGCATTGCGGATCGGGTTGACAGGTTGCTGGGTGGGGCTGGAGAGGACCCAGCAGTCATGGTACATATTGGCACCAATGACAAAGTAAAAGGTAGGTGGAGTGTCCTTAAAAATGATTTCAGGGACTTAGGCCGCAAGCTTAAGGCAAGGACCTCCAAGGTAATATTTTCTGAAATATTACCTGTACTGCGAGCCACACCAGAAAGTCAGCGGGAGATTAGGGAGGTAAACAAGGGGCTCAGAAGCTGGTGTAGGAAGGAGGGGTTTGGGTTCATGGAGAACTGGGCCGACTTCGCTATCGGTTACCGGCTCTACTGTAGGGATAGGCTGCACCTCAATGGGGAGGGTGCAGCTGTGCTTGGGGAGAAGATGGCTAGAAGGGTGGAGGAGTGTTTAAACTAGGGACTGGGGGGGACCTACAACGTAGAGGGGGAAGATAGTGTAGATAGAGAGGGGGGGGGGACTTATTAATGTACCTGGGGGTGGAGCAGAGGGTGGGATTAGAATAGTTAATAGGGATTAGCTCCATAGGGGAAAAAAAACATACAGCATTGAATTGCATGTTGACTAATGTCAGAAGTCTGTCCAATAAAACAGAGGAACTGGAGTGGTTGATGTCTGAGGAGAATTATGACATAGTGGGTATAACAGAGACTTGATTGGACGATAGCTATGACTGGGCAGTCAACATACAGGGTTATAGTCTATTCAGGAAGGATCGGACAAAACGAAAAGGGGGAGGAGTTGGTCTTTATGTAAAATCCAGTCTGAAGGCCGCACCACGGGAGGATATACGGGAGGGAAACGATAATGTGGAGTCATTATGGGTGGAAAAATAGGGAGATAAAAAAAAATTCTGATAGGGGTTTGCTATAAGCCACCAAACATAATGGAAGAGCCAGAAGATCAATTATTGAGGCAAACAAACAAGGCAGCAAATCAGAATGAGGCTATAATAATGGGGGACTTTAACTATCCTGATATAAATTGGGAGACTGAGACCTGTGAATCTCATAAAGGAAACAGGTTTCTGACTATAGCTAAAGACAATTATCTGTCCCAAATGATGCAGGGCCCGACCAGAGGGGGCGCCCTACTAGACTTAATATTAACCAACATACCTGACAGAGTAACTAATGTGCAAGTAGAAGGACACCTAGGAAATAGTGATCATAATATAATACATTATAACCTGTTCTTCAATAAGGGAATCTCTCGAGGGGCCACAAAAACAATGAACTTTAGGAAGTTTGATCAACTCAAAGAAGCCCTTAACAATATAAAATGAGATATTGTCATCAAAAACAAGAATACTGACACTAAATGGGAGACTTTTAAAAATATCTTAAATTCTCACTGTAAGATGTATATACCTTATGGGAATAAAAGGGTCAGGAATAAAAGGAAACCAATATGAATGAATAAAAATGTTAAGGGGGCAATAAATGACAAACTAACCTGATCAACTTTTATGAGGAGGTGAGCTCCAGACTGGATCAAGGGAATCACTGGATGTCATATATCTGGATTTTTCAAAAGCATTTGATACAGTGCCACATAAAAGATTGGTGCATAAAATTAGAAGGATGGGGCTGGGGGAGAATGTGTGCAAGTAGGTAAGTAACTGGCTCAGTGACAGGAAACAGAGAGTGGTTATTAATGGTACTTAATCTGATTGGGTGACTGTTACTAGTGGGGTACTAGTGGGGTCTTGGGTCCTGTTCTATTTTACTGTATATATTCCTTAATGACCTTGTAGAGGGGTTGAATAGTAAAGTAGCAATCTTTGCAGATAATACTAAACTGTAAAGCGGTAAACACTATAGAGGACAGTGCACTATTACAAATGGATCTGGATAGGTTGGAGGTTTGGGCTGGGAAGTGGCAGATGAGGTTCAACACTGATAAATGTAAGGTTATGCACATGGGGAAGAGGACTACAGTACCCAGAAAGATTATCAGAATTGGGGTTATTTAGTTTAGAAAAAAGAAGGCTTAGGGGCGACCTAATAACTATGTATAAATATATCAGGGGACCATACAGAGATCTCTCCCATGATCTATTTATACCCAGGAGTGTATCTATAACAAGGGGGCATCCTCTACATCTTGAGGAAAGAAGGTTTCTACACAAGCACAGACACGGGTTCTTTTCTGTAAGAGCAGTGAGACTGTGGAACTCTTCCTGAGGAGGTGGTCATGGGAACTCTGTAAAGGAGTTCAAAAGGGGTCCAGATGCATTTTTGAAGAGTAAGAACATCGCTGGTTCTGTATACTAGATTATAGGGACAGAACGTCGATCCAGGGATTTATTCTGACTGCCATATTTGGAGTCGGGAAGGAATTTTTATCTCTAGTATGAGGGTTTTTTGCCTTCCTCTGGATCAACTCAGTAGGGACTCATTAGGGATATAGGTTGAACTTGATGGACTCTGGTCTTTTTTCAACCTTATGAACTATGTTACTATGTGAAATTATTTTCATCACAACTTCCTGTAACATCACGGACCTGATGCTGTTGAGTAAAGACAGAACATTACAAGTCAAGGGAATTAGAAATCCTAAGACATATACTGCACAAAATACCAGGATGCTATCCTGATGGCACCGGAGATTAATAAGGAGTCTGAACAACAGTCTGAAGCCACCAAAGATGTTTATTACAGATAAATATTGTTGGTATATTATAGCCTGTGGCCCAGAGCATGTAGTAAGCTGAGTAGATGCTGGTGTTCTTTGTAAGGCTGATGGTGGTTGTAGCGGTGTTAGGCTACTGGAAGCTTCTGATGGACCTCTAAGCCTTGTATTACAGGTAGATCCCATAATAAAAGTCACAAATCCGATTGTAATTTCCAGTAAATAAAATCACATCCAGTAGTAATGTCACATCTGAGTAAATAAGTCACATCCGGTTAATAGGGTCAAGTCCGATAAAATAAGTCACATCCGGTAAAAGGGTCATGTCCGATAAAATAAGTCACATCCGGTAATGTTGTATCCAGATTTTTTTTACTTTCCTTGAAGGCAGCAACATAAGAGGGACATAAAACTTGACTCCTCTTCTGCCTCTTCTTGGCGGAGTTTTGCCATCTCTTTGTTGAGATCGTCCTCGGTGGTAAAGACTTTGTCAAGCAATTGTTCCACCTCATACAGTCGCCTTCTTTCCTTTATCTCCTCCTCCGTCATAAACGGTTTCTCCTCCTCGTCCTTCTCTCTCACTTTTGTGTAGCAATTCATGTTCAGAATATCACAAACGGCATTATAGATCATCTCCATCTTCACGATGAGAAACAAACTCCAACTTCTAGAATTCTGAGGGACCTTCTGCTCAGCATTCTGCTCATGATTGGTTCTCTATGTAATAAGGCCAGTATTGAGGAATATGATGCAGTGTAATGTATTTGGGGTCTATGGGGGAGATTTATCAAAACCTGAGCACAGGCAAAGTTGCCCATAGCAACCATTCAGCTTGCTTCTTTCATTTTTCACAGGCCTTGTTAAGAATGTAAGAAGCAAGCTGATTGGTTGCTATGGGCAAATGGGCAACTTTGACTCTGCACAGGTTTTGATAAATCTCCCCCTATAAGAAGACATCATATGTAACACATTTGGCTGACAGACAACAGTCCCAGGAACTGGAGCAAATGGGGCAGATTTCCAAATTTTCACCATAAGCGCTGTTTGGCGGATTCTATTTATATAATTTTTGAGTAAATGTATTTTTTAAATCCAAGGTAAATGAGGTGAACTAGACAATGACATCACCTACAACTTTGTGCAAAGGAGGCAGCACATGCAAGGTCTGAAGCAGAGAAAGTGCTGATACCAAATTCCTGCTGCTGATGGTAGTTATGACCCGAGCCCATAATGTCTACCTGCCTGCAATTCATTGGGTGAGGCAGGAGGGGGACACCCCTGACATGGGCCCCATAGCAGCTGTGTGGCCTGTCTCTGCAGGCGGTATGCCACTGTCCCCGGAGCTGCAGAGGGTTACTCTCATCTCAGAAAATTCACTGGGAAACCTAATGATCTAATTGAACAGTGGAATACTCTTCAATCATGCTATGGTATAGACTGCAGCAATTAAAGGGTTAAATGACTAGGATGAGAGATTTGCCAAAAGTGAAGACCTGCATCATTGACGTCAATTATACAGGACAGGAAGGGAAGTGTTACACTCTGCACTCCGGCCGCAAGCACCGTCGGTGAGCTCGGAGTCCCTCTGTCCCCGTCTGCAGGTGGGGCCGGGATTCGCATCCTGGGACGCGCCTGCATGCCAATCCCGACCTGTCACTCACCATGTTCCACTGCCGCCTCCTCTCCTGTGTCTCAGCGCCGCCGCGTGCGCCGGGGCTCTGAAATATAAAGGGCCAGTATGTCCATAATTACTGTTTGCACCTGACTCTACATTATAAAGTCCCTGCACCTTCCACACTTCCCTGCTGGAACTTCAGTGCCCCTAGCCTGAGATTAAGCGACCCTTATAGCCTGTTAGCCTTACCCATGTTTCCAGACCTTCCGCTATGTTATTAGACTCCTCACCTTTGCCGCCTGCCTTGACCTTCTGCTAAGTTTGACTACGCTACTGCCCTGTCCTTCGGAACCTCGCCTTGCCCAGCTACCTGTGTGGTCGAGCTGTGTTGGGGTAGTGACCTGAGTGTCGCCTGCCGCAGCAAGCCCATCCTGCCTTGCGGGGGGCTCTGGTGAAGACCAGCGGCACCTTAGACTCCGCTCCTCGATACGGTCCGAGTCATCAGCCACACAGATTAGAGGATCCACATTCAGCTCCATTACAGAAAGATCCGGCCATGGATCCCGCTGGGGTTCCTCTGCCTGATAATTCAGATCTCGCTTCCATCGTGGCGCTCCAGTCACAGCAGTTGGCCCAGCAGGCACAGTAGTTGAGCCAGTTATCCGCCATGATGCAGCAGTTGCTAACTGCACAGCAACAACCACAACCTCCTCCTGCTCCGGTGGCGCCTCCAGCTCCTGCAGTCGTCTCCGGATCAAGACTACGTCTGTCTCTTCCAGAGAAATATGAGGGGACTCCGAAGTCCTGCCGTGGTTTTGTTACTCAGTGGACTCATGGCGGATCAGTTCACAGTGGAACGAGCAAAGGTGGCCTTCATCCTCATTCTTCTAACTGGAAGGGCTTTGGCCTGGGCCACTCAGCTTTGGGATCACAGTGATGCCCTCACAACCAATCTGAGATGGCATTACTCAGGGCAACTCCTCTGTGGGCGAGCATGCCATTCGGTTTCGTACCCTGGCATCGGAGTTAGCATGGAATGATGAAGTTCTTTGCGCCACCTTCAAGAGAGGGCTATCAAGTCAAATCAAAGATGTCCTCGCTGCCCGGGAATTGCCATTTAATCTGAATGAGCTTACACAGTTTGCATCCCGGATTGATATCCATTTCTCCGAGCAACGTGAGGAACTACGGCAAGAAAGGGAGTCTGCACGACCTCAGCGCTTTCCTCGTCTGGCACCTGTCTTCCAGCAGCCACCACAACCTTCTACGTTGCCTCCCGCAGTGGAAGCTATGCAGGTGGATCGGTCTCGCCTGACCTCGCAGGAAAGAACTCGCAGACGAACGGAGAATCTGTGCCTATACTGTGCCAGTGCGGATCACTTCCTAAAAGATTGTCCTCTGCGTCCTCAGTCACAGGGAAACGCTCGCACCTAGGGTTTGTGGGAGAGGCCTCCCTAGGTGTGAATATCACCTCTCCATGCTGAAATATGATGGTCCAGCTTTTCCTGCCCTCCAAAGAGATCATCTTCATTCTTGCCCTTTTGGATTCTGGCTCCGCAGGAAATTTTATTGATGCTTCCCTATTACATAGGCATCCTCTGCCGGTGTCCCGGTTGTTAAAGCCTCTGTACATCTCTATGGTCAATGGTGAAAGACTGGACTGTACTGTGCTTTTTCACACAGAACCATTGTCTATGCAGGTCGGAGTCTCGCATAGGGAGAACTTGTCCTTCTATGTTCTCCCACATTGTACTTCTCCTCTCTTGCTTGGCCTACCGTGGTTGCAACTCCATGCTCCGAAGCTGGATTGGAAAACTGGAGAAGTTCTTCGCTGGGGTCCGCATTGCAACTGAACTTTGAAGCCCTCTGATGTCTTCCAAAAGTAAAAACATGTCAACTTTATGATGCCAACATAAAGTAGACATATTGTATATGTGAATCAATATATAATTTATTTGGGATGTCCATTTTCATTATAAGCAGAGAGTTTCTAAGTTAAAAAAATGCAAAATTTTCATCAAATTTTGGAATTTTTCACCAATAAATGATGCAAGCAAATTTACCACTAACATAAAGTAGAATATGTTATGAAAAAACTATATCGGAATCAGAATGAAAAAGTAAAAGCATCCCAGAGATATTAATTAATAATTATTATTGTAGCATATTTACTGAATTCAAAAGCTATTTCAATCAAACGTTTAACAACATTTTAACTTTTTAAACATTTTAACAGGTCACATTACATTTTAACATAGGTCCCCTTATTTGATAGCAGCTTCAAAAGTCTTGTATCCATTGAACTTGTGAGTTTTTGGACAGTTTCTGCTTGAATTTGTTTGCAAGATGTCCGAATACCCTCCCAGAGCTGCTGTTTGGATGTAAACTGCCTCCCACCCTTATAAATCTTTTGCTTGAGGATGCTCCAAAGGTTCTCAATAGGATTGAGGTCAGGGGAGGATGGAGTCCACACCGTAACTTTCTTTCCTTGTAATTCCATAGCAGCCATTGATGCAGAGGTATTCTTTGCAGCATGAGATGGTGCATTGTCATGAATTAAGATGATTTTATTATGGAAACCATAGTTCTTCCTTCTGTACCAGGGAAGAAAGTGGTCAGTCAGAAACTCCACAAGCTTTGCAGAGGTCACCTTTACACCTTTGGGGACCCTAAAGGTGGCGACCAGCTAACTTCCAATGATTCCGGCCCAAAACATGACTCCACAACCGCCCAGCTGACGTTGCAGCCTTGTTGGAACAGGGTGGCCGTCCACCAACCATCTACTACTCCATCCATCTGGACCATCCAGGGTTGCATGGCACTCATCAGTGAACAGGACTGTTTGAAAATTAGTCTTCATTTATTTTTCTTCCCAATTCAGTCATTTCTGCTTGTGAGCATTGGTTAGTGGTGGCCGAATAGAAGGTTTATGTACAGTTGCAAGACTCTGGAGTATTCTACACTTTGATGTCTGTGGGACTCCAAAGGCACCAGCAGCTTCAAATATCTGTTTTCTGCTATGTAATGGTATTTTAGCAGCTGCTGTCTTGATCCGATGCATGGATCTGGCAGAAATCTTCCTCCATGTGACTTTAACTGCACAAACCCATCTGTGCTCTGAATCAGCCACAATTCTCTTAATAGTGTGATGATCAAGCTTAAATTTTTGTGAAATATCCTTTTTCTTCCCCATATTGCTTGAAAATGGTGCTCTGCTTAATAATGTAGTAGTTTTTCCTTAAATTCGGCTCACCTGGCAATCTAATTATCACAGTTGTCCGAGATTGTTTTACGTAAGCAAAAGAACCTGAGACACAATGCCATCCATTAGTTAAACTGAATTTTGACACTAGAATTTGCATAATAATTTGGAACAGGGTGTAGTCGGATCCTACAGCTCATGAGCTCCATGGCAAATCAGCTTTTCAATTCAAAGCTAGAAATGTGATCTCTATCAGGACTGCAATATGGTGAGCACAATGGTGCTCTTTGACCCCACAGTGTACACGTTGCCCCACAACTGTCAAGGCCATGTCAGGTTTTTGCCAGGAAATTATTTCAGTGTCACTTTCATTTCCATGCCGATCGGTGGTTACCTTGGTTCTTATGTTTGTATATGCTTTCAATGCATTTATGGGAATAAGGGAAAGAGGAGGCTTTTCATTACATGCACAATGGCATATGTTCTTTAGGCTGTTTTTCTGCTCCTCTAAACAAAGAGATTTTGTTGTGACTGTTCCTAAAATTAAACCAGCAGTCTACCATTGAGACCTCATTAAGTCCACCCCCTTCACTCCACTGCTTGACTTAACAATGTTAATAAGATCACAATATGGTGTCTATTACTGTAACTCAGCAGATTCAAGTAAACACTGCGGAACTGCAGTAACAAACACAGTGACATGGGCATGTTTCCCAGTGTAGGCACTTCAATGAAGGAGTGCTACTGCCCCTTTGTTCTGCTTATTGGTGGGGATACGGGGGCTTTGCAATCCCTGCTGATCAATGTACAAACATTGAAAACCCCTAAAGTTCTTCTGTGCTTGGGAATCCTAGCTGCCCAGCTATTCCTCCCTTGTGGTCTCATGTCCCAGCATCCTGTTTCTCTGCTGTACTGGGCATGTGATGCACATGTGCTGACTACTGGCTGAAAGGGCCGATACTCACCAAACAATACTGTCTTCTTAAAGAGGAAAACTGTTGGAAAACATTTATTTGTTTCTAATCAACTGGTGCAAGAAAATTAAACAGATTTGTAAATTACTTCTACATAAAAATCTTAATCCTTCCAGTACTTATCAGCTGCTGTATGCTCCACAGGAAGTTTAATAGTTATTTACTGTGTGACCACACTGCTTTCTGCTGACACCGTTGTCCATGTTAGGAACTATCCAGCACAAGAGACGTTTGCTATGGGTATTTGCTCTCACTCTAGACAGTTCTTGACATGGACAGAGGTGTCAGCAGAGAGCACTGTGGTCAGACAGAAAGAAACTATAACACTTCCTCTGCAGCATACAGCAGCTGATAAGTACTGGAAGGATTAATATTTTTAAATAGAAGTAAAACAAATCTAGTTAACTTTTTGGCACCAGTTGATTTAAAAAAAAAAATTTCCACCGAAGTACCCCTTTAATAACCTTTTCCCACCTTCTTGTGTTTTAACAATAAAGTAATTTTGATCCCTACTTAAAGATGTGTTGACTGTTCGTTATCGGCCCAGCTTATTTTCTGACTGCATACCTTTGTCTGCTGCCTCTCTGGATCCTCTGCTTGAATTATGTATTAAAAAAAAGGTCCGCCTGCCCTGTCCTCCATCATCTGCCATGCTATCACAAATCAGTGTCTTCGGGTCATCCACACATCTGACAATGCTAAAAGAGACTACTTTGGTGGTAGCGACCTAGGGAATTCCGTGTGAGAAAGCTCAAACCACCTTACAGGGGTTAATAATGAAGAACTATTGATTTCTATGCTCTGCTCTAACCCAACCTCAAATCTGTGGATCCACTTCTCCAGTAAGCCTCGTAAAATCTTCCTTTTTAAATTTTTACTTACAGTTCCTTCTAGATCCCTGCATTAAAATTAATGTAATACTGCCTGCTTTTATGCCTACCTTTCATACAGACTGCTCCCTATGGTCCCCATCTCCCATGCCTCCTCTGTTACGTAGACTGATTTCCATCCCTGGTCTGTTATACAGACTTTTCTCAAAGTCCTTCTCTCCCGCAGACAGCTCACATTTGGCCCCTCCACACAGACTACTCCTTATACTCCCCTCTTCACAGACTGCTCCCTATGTCCTTCTAACTTTCATTTTCTGTTGCAGGAACTTGAAGGTTGCTATGGTCATGAGGAGTTAGAGAGTACTGTACAGATGAATGTGTACATTTGCAGATTTTTTTCTGTGATTAGGCAGAGGGTCTTAAAATCCCCCATTTCCTCAATGCCTGATCATTGAGGGAATGGGAGATTTTAGCTGTGCAGCCATTGTGCCACTGGGGCTACTTTTGTAATAGGGGCTCTGGGAACTTCCCCAGTTTTTTTCCCCTAAAGCATGCCCAAATCTTAAACTGATTCTTCATCTATGCAAAAAGATCAAGCCTGTTCCATGAAGTGCCCACCTTACCTTAAGATGTCATGGGTACCTTCATAAGTCCTAAAGGGGTATTCTGCCCCAAAACATCTTATCCCCTATTCAAAAGATAAAAGGATAGGGGATAAGATGTCTCATCGTGGGAGTCCCGCCACTGGGGACCCTTGCGATCTCAGCTGCAGCACCCCAGACATTCGGTGCACAGAGCGAACTTTGCTCCGTGCCGGATGACTGGCAATGAGGGGCAGAGGGTAATTACGACATGGTCACGCCCCGCTCATGACGTCACGGCCATGCCCCCTCAATGCAATCTATAAGAGGGGGTGTGACTGCCGTCATGCCCCCCCCCCCATAGACTTGCATTGAGGGGGCATGGCTGTGATGTCATTAGCGGGGCGTGGCCGTGACGTCATGAGCCGGGCACGGCCGTGACGTCACGAGTGGGGCACGGCCGTGACGTCATGAGCCTCCATTGCTGCACCCGACGCTCTAAGCAAACGTCGGGTGCAGCAGGAAAATCACGGGGGATAAGATGTCTAGGGGCGGAGTACCCCTTTATGGAGTTCATGCAGCACAAGAGGGACCTACACAATATAAAACAAGTGGTTAATGGCTGATCGTGAAGTATTTCAGACTATTTATATAGCTCAGGAGCTAGGTGCCGCCAATAAAAGAAAATAGTAGTTAATTTCCATTTAAATGATGTCAAGTGTGGTTGGTGTTAAACTTAGAGGTACAATTACTGGCTCCGTCTTCTATACACTATACTGTTAAGTATAAATAAAGTAATAAAATCGTCAGACTTAATGTTACTAACAGCTTCCTTCAACATACTGAAGATCAACCTTGAATTCTATATCCTTCTAATGAGACAACAGTATGTGACCGAGTGGTTTGTCTCTATCTTTGTTTGGGCTTTTTGTCTTGTATGTAATACAAAGGCATAGTGAAGCAGTGAAACTCTTTCAAGCATGCAATAAAAGGCAGAACAAATAGAGTATATGCCTCATTTGGAACACCCGTCCTTGACGTATCAGGTTTTATTCCGCCTTTATAACGTGTTTGTGACTCATAAACTCCAAAGGATCAGCTAATGCATTCAATTTTCTTCACTCAATCCTTCTTCAAAGCCATCGCTGCATACAACAAAACAGAGAGTAAGGACTGTTTGACACTCTGTAGAACAGGAAACAATGGAATGTGGGTAAAAAGTTTTTAACAAATCCATGTCACAGGCCAATAACATATTTGGAAGCTTGTTCCAATAAATAACCCAAATGGAAAATATAGTTTTTGATGTTTTCCTTATATTTATGTGCTTCTTGTTACGCCTAGCGCTCCGGGTCCCCGCTCCTCCCCGGAGCGCTCACGGCGTCTTTCTCCCTGCAGCGCCCCGGTCAGTCCCGCTGACCGGGAGCGCTGCACTGTCATGGCCGTCGGGGATGCGATTCGCACAGCGGGACGCGCCCGCTCGCGAATCGCATCCCAGGTCACTTACCCGTCCCGGTCCCCTGCTGTCTTGTGCTGGCGCGCGCGGCTCCGCTCTCTAGGGCGCGCGCGCCAGCTCTCTGAGACTTAAAGGGCCAGTGCACCAATGATTGGTGCCTGGCCCAATTAGCTTAATTGGCTTCCATCTGCTCCCTGGCTATATCTGATCTCCTCCCTTGCACTCCCTTGCCGGATCTTGTTGCCTTGTGCCAGTGAAAGCGTTTAGTGTGTCCAAAGCCTGTGTACCTGAACTTCTGCTATCCATCCTGACTACAAACCTTGCCGCCTGCCCCCGACCTTCTGCTACGTCTGACCTTGCCTCTGCCTAGTCCTTCTGTCCCACGCCTTCTCAGCAGTCAGCGAGGTTGAGCCGTTGCTAGTGGATACCACCTGGTTGCTACTGCCGCAGCAAGACCATCCCGCTTTGCGGCGGGCTCTGGTGAAAACCAGTAGCCTCTTAGAACCGGTCCACTAGCACGGTCCACGCCAATCCCTCGCTGACACAGCGGATCCACAACCCGTAAGCCGAAGCGTGACAGTAGATCCGGCCATGGATCCCGCTGAGGTGCCGCTGCCAAGTCTCGCTGACCTTACCACGGTGGTCGCTCAGCAATCGCAGCAAATTGCCCAACAAGGACAGCAGCTGTCGCAGTTGACCGCCACGTTACAGCAACTTCTGCCTCTGCTACAGCAGCAACCATCTCCTCCGCCAGCTCCTGCACCTCCTCCGCAGCGAGTGGCCGCTCCTAGCCTCCGCTTGTCCCTGCCGGACAAATTTGATGGGGACTCTAAACTCTGCCGTGGATTTTTGTCTCAGTGTTCCCTGCATATGGAGATGTTGTCGGACTTGTTTCCTACAGAACGGTCTAAGGTGGCGTTTGTAGTAAGCCTTCTTTCAGGAAAGGCCTTGTCTTGGGCCACACCGCTCTGGGACCGCAATGATCCTGCCACAGCCACAGTCCAGGCCTTCTTCGCTGAAGTCCGGAGTGTCTTCGAGGAGCCTGCCCGAGCTTCTTCTGCCGAGACTGCCCTGTTGAACCTGGTCCAGGGTAATTCTTCAGTGGGCGAGTACGCCATCCAATTTCGTACTCTTGCTTCCGAGTTATCATGGAATAACGAGGCTCTCTGCGCGACCTTTAAAAAAGGCCTATCGAGTCGCATCAAGGATGTGCTGGCCGCACGAGAGATTCCTGCCAACCTCCAAGAACTCATCCATTTGGCTACCCGCATTGACATGCGTTTTTCTGAGCGACACCAAGAGCTCCGCCAGGAAAAAGACTTAGATCTCTGGGCACCTCTCCCACAGCATCCTTTGCAGTCTACGCCTGGGCCTCCCGCCGAGGAGGCCATGCAAGTGGATCGGTCTCGCCTGACCCAGGAAGAGAGGAATCGCCGTAGGGAAGAAAATCTCTGTCTTTACTGTGCCAGTACCGAGCATTTCTTGGTGGATTGCCCTATCCGTCCTCCACGTCTGGGAAACGCACGCACGCACCCAGCTCACGTGGGTGTGGCGTCTCTTGGTTCCAAGTCTGCTTCTCCACGTCTCACGGTGCCCGTGCGGATTTCTTCTTCAGCCAACTCCTCCCTCTCAGCCGTGGCCTGCTTGGACTCCGGTGCCTCTGGAAATTTTATTTTGGAGTCGTTTGTTAATAAATTCCGCATCCCGGTGACCCGTCTCGTCAAGCCGCTCTACATTTCCGCGGTCAATGGAGTCAGACTGGATTGCACCGTGCGTTACCGCACAGAACCCCTCCTGATGTGTATTGGACCCCACCACGAAAGGATTGAGCTCTTCGTTCTCCCCAACTGTACCTCTGAGGTCCTCCTCGGTCTGCCGTGGCTCCGGCTTCATTCTCCCACCCTTGATTGGACCACCGGGGAGATCAAGAACTGGGACTCTGCCTGCCTTAGGAAGTGCCTCTCCCCCCCTCCCAGTCCCGTCAGGCAAGCCTCTGTGCCTCCTCATGGCTCCCGTCCTTGTGTCACCCTGCCCCGTGCCAAGCTTCACCCTCTGCCCTCCCTCCCCATTCCAACTCCTGCTGTACTGCCTGCCGTTGAGGAAACCCTCCATTCTTTCCCGGTGTCCTCATCCCAGGGGAGGCAGTTACCGGACAAAAAAAAGGGGAGACCTAAGGGGGGGGGTACTGTTACACCTAGCGCTCCGGGTCCCCGCTCCTCCCCGGAGCGCTCACGGCGTCTTTCTCCCTGCAGCGCCCCGGTCAGTCCCGCTGACCGGGAGCGCTGCACTGTCATGGCCGTCGGGGATGCGATTCGCACAGCGGGACGCGCCCGCTCGCGAATCGCATCCCAGGTCACTTACCCGTCCCGGTCCCCTGCTGTCTTGTGCTGGCGCGCGCGGCTCCGCTCTCTAGGGCGCGCGCGCGCCAGCTCTCTGAGACTTAAAGGGCCAGTGCACCAATGATTGGTGCCTGGCCCAATTAGCTTAATTGGCTTCCATCTGCTCCCTGGCTATATCTGATCTCCTCCCTTGCACTCCCTTGCCGGATCTTGTTGCCTTGTGCCAGTGAAAGCGTTTAGTGTGTCCAAAGCCTGTGTACCTGAACTTCTGCTATCCATCCTGACTACGAACCTTGCCGCCTGCCCCCGACCTTCTGCTACGTCTGACCTTGCCTCTGCCTAGTCCTTCTGTCCCACGCCTTCTCAGCAGTCAGCGAGGTTGAGCCGTTGCTAGTGGATACGACCTGGTTGCTACTGCCGCAGCAAGACCATCCCGCTTTGCGGCGGGCTCTGGTGAAAACCAGTAGCCTCTTAGAACCGGTCCACTAGCACGGTCCACGCCAATCCCTCGCTGACACAGCGGATCCACAACCCGTAAGCCGAATCGTGACACTTCTTTTTGCCTTTTTGTGCAGCCTACACAACTTTTTAAAGAGTCGCTGTGGCTTAGCAGGTGAGGCAGGGCCCTTAAAGCCCAGCATATTTAACATAACTTATTCCATAATTAGTGTAAGTTATGATATCTAGTCCAACTCGTAACCGGCACAAAGAGAGTGAGAAATATGTGCCATAGCACTTAGTATATCTGGTGTATCTTACTCCAATGCACTTTAAAGCGTAACTGTCACATGAAATCGCCATATACTGTACATACGTACATATGTATGTGGTTTATCTCCATAAAAAAAGACTTTATTGAGCAGTCATAAAAAAGGAAAACAGTCATCCCATTCACTCACACTAAACCCAAATACACTGGGTTATAATGTGGGTGAACAGGAGACCGATGAGGGATCACTGACTGCTATACGTACCTGCAAAGTGGAGATCTGTGCCTCCAAAGATCCGCTTCCAACTTCCCTGAATTGTGCGCTGGAGGCGGACCTGCTGTCTCGATCTGAATATTCATTGTCGCGGGTCATGTGAGCGCTGCACTGACTGAGCGTTCACATGACCCGTGACAATGAATATTTTAATCGAGCCGGCGGGCTCGCCTCTAGTGCGCAATGCTCTTTGCAGGTAGGTATAGCAGTCAGTGACCCCTCATCGGTCTCCTGTTCACCCGCACTATAACCCAGTGTATTGGGTTTAGTGTGGGTGAACAGGATGACCGTTTTCCTTTAATAGTCAGAGAGGCGTGGGCGGGGGATCACTAATCAGCCAGGGCAACCACGTCTTGGGACATTGCAAACTCCTGCCACGCCTCTCCGACTGTTCACGACTGTTGAATAAAGTCTTTTTTTTATGGAGGTAACACCGCTGATTAAAAAGCCAAAAGGTATGGCTGCATTATACATGGAAACATACAGTGGGGATCAAAAGTTTTGGCACCCCAGGTAAAAATTTGTATTAATGTGCATAAAGAAGCCAAGGAAAGATGGAAAAGTCTCCAAAAGGCATCAAATTACAGATTAGACATTCTTATAATATGTCAATAAAAATTAGATTTTATTTCCATCATTTACACTTTCAAAATAACAGAAAACAAAAAAAGTTTGGGCACCCTGCAGAATTTATAGCATGTACTGCCCCCTTTGCAAAGCTGAGACCTGCCAGTGTCATGGATTGTTCTCAATCATCATCTGGGAAGACCAGGTGATGTCAATCTCAAAGGTTTTAAATGCCCAGACTCATCTGACCTTGCCCCAACAATAAGCACCATGGGTTCTTTTAAGCAGTTGTCTAGAAATCTGGAAAGCTGGAGAAGGCTATAAGAAGATAGCAAAACTTTTTCAGATGTCAATATCCTCTGTTCTGAATGTTATTGAGAAATGGCAGTCATCAGGAACAGTGGAACTTAAAGCAAGATCTGGAAGACCAAGAAAAATATCAGACAGAACAGCTCGCAGGATTGTGAGAAAAACAATTCAAAACCCACGTTTGACTGCACAATCCCTCCAGAAAGATCTGGCAGACACTAGAGTCGTGGTACACTATTCCACAATAAAGAGATACTTGTACAAATATAGTCTTCATGGAAGAGTCATCAGAAGAAAACCTCTTGTACGTCCTCACCACAAAAATCTGCGTTTGCACTTTGCAAATGAACATATAGACAAGCCTGATGCATTTTGGAAACAAGTTCTGTGGACCGATGAGGTTAAAATTGAAGTTTTTGGCCAGAATGAGCAAAGGTACGTTTGGATAAGAAGGGGAACAGAAATTAATGAAAAGAACCTCTGTCCAATTATTAAAGGGGTACTCCGGTGGTCAACGTGTTTTGCCGTTTTTGACTTAGCCTATTTGTTTTGTTTCATTTCTATTCTTGTTGTTTAGCCTACTCTATTTCCGCTCTTTGTTGTCTTTTTATCCCCCACTTTTTATCCCCCATTTGTTTTCCTATCTTTGCTTCTATTTCCTGTTTCTTGTTGTGCTGAAAACTACCAATCCCAGCATGCCACATGCCCTGCTGGTTTGGGGCGGCTCGTTTTTTTGTTTGTTTGTTCCGCCCTTTACCCATCCTACTATTTTCCCGGCTCAGCCCCTTATACACAGCACACAAATGTAATCAGCCCTGGTTGGGATACACTGGCATACACACGCAAAAGGGACTACAACTCCCAGCATGTGTCATGCAGGAGTCTTCAGTCTGTGGTATAACACCAGCTTGCTGCCTCTGTAGGGTCCTGTGGGTTGTAGTTCACCACACCTCTATAGGGCATACACCAGTGTTTCCCAAACAGGGTGCCTCCAGGTGTTGCAAAAAGCCAAAAGCTGTCCGGACATGCTGGGAGTTGTAGTTTTGATACAGCTGAAGACACCCTGGTTGGGAAACAATGCACTTTGTTTGTAATATACTGACTTGGCTAGAACAGTGTTTCCCAATCAGTGTGCATCCAGCTGTTGCAAAACTACAAATCCCAGCATGCCCTGACAGCCTTTGGGCATGCTAGGAGTTGTAGTTTTGCAACAGCTGGAGGCACACTGGATGAGAAACACTGGTGTAACATGATGTGTATGCTGAATAGGCTAGAACAGTGTTTCCCAACTAGTGTGCCTCCAGCTGTTGCAAATGTACAACTACCAGAATGCCCAAAGTCTGTCAGGGCATGCATGCTGGGAGTTGCAGGTTTGCAACAGCTGGAGGCACACTGGTTTGGAAACACTAGCATACACACATATCAGGGACTACAACCTACAACTCCCAGCATGTGTCATTCAGGAGTCCCCCTCCCCTCCCCCCCCCCCACATATAGAGATCCAGTATGAGATTTCTGCAGTCTGTACATCCCCGGCCCGTGCACCTTGTAATCCTTCCCTTCAGATAACACATTTATCTTCTGTGTTCCGTCTTCTGTGCAGACCTGCGTCCTCAGGAGCAGAGCAGGGGGGGGGAGGGGAGATAAGGAGCTGTGTACTATGGCTTCTCATGCAGAAGAAGGGGGGAGATGAGGAGGCGTGGCTTATTCCTGTCATGCAGACAGAGAGAGAAAAAAAAGCTCTGACGTCTTGTCCACAAGAGAGTCAGAAGATTCAGAACATGGTGGACGACAGTAAAAGAAAATCCTCTGACCTACAGAATTTCCTGCCCAACAAACAGGTAAGCAAACACACACATGCTGCCAAAACATATAACACATGTATATTGCAAAAAAACTAAACTTACAAAGATGCCATATAGTCAAAAAAATTAACCACCGTAGTACCCCTTTAAGCATGGGGGTGAATCAATCATGCTTTGGGGTTGTATTGCAGCCAGTGGCACAGGGAACATCTCACGAGTAGAAGGAAAAATGGATTCAATAAAATTTCAGCAAATTTTGGATGCTAACTTGATGCCATCTGTGAAAAAGTTGAAGATAAAGAGAGGATGGCTTCTACAAATGGATAATGATCCTAAACACACATCAAAATCCACGGGGGATTACATCAAGAGGCGTAAACTGAAGGTTTTTCCATGGCCTTCACAATATCCTGACCTCAACATAATTGAAAATCTATGGATAGACCTTAAATGAGCAGTGAGTGACAGACAGCCCAGAAATCTCAAAGAACTTGAAGACTTTTGAAAGGAAGAATGGGCAAAGATACCTCAAACATGAATTGAAAGACTCTTGGCTGGCTACAAAAAGCATTTACCAGCTGTGATACTTGCTTTAAATCAGTGTGGACAGATATATATGCCGATTTCTTGTAACAGTGTGGTGTAAGACTGGCCTGTGAAATCAGGTCTGTATAACATCCATCAGATACTATATTATGGAGGAATACCGTATAATGCTGCTCACAGAGGGCCCATATAGTACCATATAGTGTCTCAAGTGTTCTGTAGTAAAGACTCATTTGGACTCTATATCCCACCATACAGGTGCAGTTTATTACTTTTAGCCACAAAAACAGAAGATTACCATACATTTAAATTCATATAAATCCAAGTTTGAATGATTGTTCTATTGGGACATACCACCTACTTTTCTTTGACTTTACATAAGCTGCACTCTATTGCCGTAAGATCGCATTGAGTCTTTCAATGGACGAAACATAGTTTTAAAGTACAGTCAATAAGCTGTCACGCCCCCTCCCATAGACTTGCATTGAGGGGACGGGGCGTGACGTCACACGGGGTGGAGTCCTGACGTCACGGACTTCCGTTCCCGTGGTCACGACCGAGACCCTCCAGCGCTTCCGGACAAGAAACAGGTGGGTGCCGCATGCAACATTGCGGGGGTCCCCAGCGGCGGGACCCCTGCGGTCAGACATCTTATCCCCTCCAGCGCTTCCGGACAAGAAACAGGTGGGTGCCGTATGCAACATTGCGGGGGTCCCCAGTGGCGGGACCCCCGCGGTCAGACATCTTATCCCCTTTAAGCCATGATTTTAACTGAATATAATCCAAGAGCTATCAATCCATTTTGGTCCTGGGTAATCTTCAATCGTATAGATGTCCAATAAGAAACAAACCATTCAAGTAATCTCAGAGATCAGGCTCTCTCCCAGTGATATGGGATTACTTAATGAGCCGCTTTTAAAAAGTGTAAAGATGCCCTTACAGCTTAAATAGCTATTTGCCAAACAGTTGTTCGGTTGACGGCTATCTCTCCTGACTTCCCCATACACATGAACATTCAGCACTGCCAATTCCTGTGTTGTGAATGGAGATAGGGGGGGTAAGTCACTAAAAATCTTAATCCTTCCAGTACTTATCAGCTGCTGTATACTACAGAGGCAGTGGTGTTGCTCTTTCCAGTCTGACCACAGTGCTCTCTGTTGACACCTCTGTCCATGTCAAGAACTGTCTGGAGCCGGGGCAAATCCTCATAGAAAAGCTCTCCTGCTCTGGACAATTCCTGACATGGACAGAGGTGTCAGCCGAGAGCACTGTGGTCAGACTCAAAAGAACTACACAACTTCCTCTGGAGCATACAGCAGCTGATAAGTACTGGAAGGATTAAGATTTTTAAACAGAAGTAATTTTCAAATCTGTTTAACTTTCTTGAACCAGATGATTTGGAAAAAAAAATTTTCCACAGGAGAACCCCCTTTAACCTCTTAAGGACGTAGGGCGTACCTGTACTCCCTATGCCCAGTCCCGGTGTTTAAGACAGGGTCACATCCCGCCAGGTCGGTCCCCGCTGCTATTCATAGCTGGGACCCTGGGCTAACGATCGGATGCCGCTGGGACAGGTAAGGAGACCTCCGCTTGTGTCCTAGCTGATGGTAACATCGCGATTTTATCGCGTTTACTTTCACACGCGGTGGTCAACTTTGATCGCCACGTCTGAAGGGTTAATAGCGCGCGGCACAACGATCGGTGCCGTGCGCTATTAACCCTTCAGATGTGGCGATCAAAGTTGACCACCGCGTGTGAAAGTAAACGCGATAAAATCGCGATGTTACGATCAGCTAGGACACAAGCGGAGGTCTCCTTACCTGTCCCAGCGGCATCCAATCAGGGTTTGATTGCTCCAAGCCTGAGCTACAGGCTTGAGCAATTGAGCCCCTATCTTTGTGATCCATGCAAAGCTATGGCTTTGCAGGGAGCAGCATAAGAGATCAGTGAGGGACATTTATCAATGTTTGCTTATGTATTCTTTTTTTTAGTAATTTTTTCCTTACTTTTTTTTTGCTTATGTGTGACTTGTTTATCAACTGGTTTCAGCCTGTTGATAATTTTCTTTCACGTAAGCAATTTTTCCTTTTTTACTTTGGTGGTAGCTTTTTCTGCTCCATGTTTGAGCTGGAGTAAATTTAGTCAATTTTTAACCCTGTTGCGACTTTATTTTGCGCAGTTGCGACTGTCGCAGTTAATAAATATCTGACTACCCGTAGTCCATTTTAAAATTATTACTACATAGTTAATTTTTGGAAAACTTGCTTTTCTCGCTTTCCACAAAAAATCGCGTAGTCGCAGTTGCGACAATTTTGCGACAATTATAGTAAAGAAAACCTGACTAAACCCATTGATAAATGTCCATAAGTGTGTGCAGTGTTATAACCCCCTATGGGAGCTATAACACTGCAAAAAAAAAAAGTTAACAAAGGTCATTTAACCCCTTCCCTAATAAAAGTTTGAATCACCCCCCTTTTCCCATAAAAAAAAACTGTGTAAATAAAAATAAACATATATGGTATCGCCACGTGCAGAAAGGACCGAAGTATAAAAATATATCATTAATTAAATTGCACGGTCAATGGCGTACGCGCAAAAAAATTCCAAAGTCCAAAATAGCGTATTTTTGGTCACTTTTTTTATCATGAAAAAATTAATAAAAAGAAATCAAAAAGTCCGATCAAAACAAAAATGGTACCGATAAAAACTTCAGAACAAGTCGCAAAAAATTAGTCCTCATACTGGCCCATACGCGGAACAAAAAAAATTATAGGGGTTAGAAGGTGAGAATTTTTAACATATACATTTTCCTGCATGTAGTTATGATTTGTTTCCGAAGTACGACAATATCAAACCTATATAAGGCTGGATTCACACTACGTATTGTACTTACGGTTCCCGTATACGGATGGGAGGAGGGGGGCGGGGCTTAATCGCGGCGCCCGCACTGAGCTGTATAGGGGAACCGTATTTAATGCATGTCTATGAGCCGACCGGAGTGAACCGCAGCCTCCGGTAGGCTGCGTTTTCGGCCGTATGCGGTTCCCCAACCGTAGGAGAAAACAAGGTCGACCACGGTTCCCTCTGGTCGGCTCATAGACATGCATTAAATACGGTTCCCCTATACGGCTGAGTGCGAGCGCCACGATTAAGCCCCGCCCCCTCCTCCCAGCCATATACGGGAACCGTAAGTACAAAACGTAGTGTGAACCCAGCCTAAGTAGGGTATCATTTTAACCATATGGACCTACAGAATAAAGATAAGGTGTCATTTTTACCGGAAAATGCACTGCTTAGACACGGAAGCCCCCAACATTTACAAAATGACATTTTTCTTCACTTTTGTCGCACAATTAATTATTTTTTTCTGTTTTGCCGTGGATTTGGCACAAAAATAAGACATCATATGGAATTTTATGTGCAAAATTGAAAGCGTTATGATTTTTAGTAGGTGAGGAGGAAAAAATGCAAAAACGGAAAAACCCTGCGTCCTTAAGGGGTTAAAGACTTTACACAAACTGTGTGTAGTCTGGTCCTGCAGTGACATTTTCATCTGTCCCCTTCTATGATTTCATAATGATGAATGATCTTCAGTTTAACACATGGATGATGATTGCTTCTAAAAATAGACTTTTGCCCCAGTAAAAAGTTAATGTTCTTAGAATAGAATCTATTCTATCTGTTAGGCATCCTTTGCCTATTTTCCCACGACCTATTCTAATCTTTTGGCTTCCTTCCTCTCATAATACAGCTGTGTCATTCCCAGTACCAGAGTCACCCACAGCGTGGTTGGTTTTTCATGTGCACAGTATAATGTCTCAATTCCTCGCCATTTTTAATATCTCTTTTTGCTGTCATTGAATTAAGGGCAAAGAATTCAGGATGCTGAGATTTTTCAAAATGTATCCTAGTCTTCAGAGCCACAAATGTTTTATTTTCCCATCAATGTAGCTGTGGTAACGGGGTGTGATGAGGGCAAATGTTGTTACCCTAGGGGCAGATGGCATTAACCCCTTGTATTCACGCCAGCGCGTGGTTTATCCTCGATACCACCCGAATGTATACCGCTGGATCCTGGTCTAGGCACGGGGGCAATAATGACTCCGACGCCAAGTTACAGACAACGGTAGCTTTACTGAGGGTAGACAGACGGTAAAGTCTATACAGTGACCCCCCGACCTACGATGGCCCCGACATATGATAATTTCAACATGTGATGGCCTCTCAGAACCCATCGCATGTTGAAGGCAGCATCAACATATGATGCTTTTGTATGTCGGGGCCATCGCATAAGCGGCTATCCGGCAGCGCTAACTGCTTCAGCTGCCGCCGGATAGCCGTTTACGGTGCCCTGTGTGGTCCGGTGATGGTCTCCTACCTGTCCTCGGGGCTCCGGAGCGTCCTCTTCGGGATCCCCTCCATCGCCATCGCTCTCCATCATCGTCATCACGTCCACACGCACGCCGTCCCATCATCCAATAGGAGCGGCGTGCGTAGTGACGTGATGACGGCAACGTGAGAGCAACGTACCGGGGGCAGCAGAGATGTTCCGGAGAGGCGGGAACAACACGGGGACACAGTAACAGCGATGGAGCGCAACATCCAGGACAGCAGTGACCAGCGGTGACGGGTCCGGAGCGGCGGGGACAGGTGAGTACAACTTCCTATTCTTTACATTGCACGGATCCCTCAACATACGATGGTTTCAACAAACGATGGTTCATTTGGAACGGATTACCATCGTATGTTGAGGAACCACTGTACAGTTCAGCCAGGGCCCACGAAGATGACCAGTGACTCAGAGACCTTAAGGGCTTGCTGGGACTTTTTAGTAGGACTGGAAATGTAATGCAGGCCACGCTGACTTGATAGATGACAGGGACTGACTTAACTTGACTGAAAACTGACAAAGCTATGACTGTAGCTTACTTGACTTGATGGTGGCTGCAGGACTTGACTTTGAGGCCTCCAACAATCAGGAGGCGCACACTAGGCACGACTGACCTCAGCAAAGACTTATCTCCAAAGAGAGAGAGCTAGCTCCACCCAGGGCTTATATGGGGGAGACTAGCAGGGAGCCCATAGGTCATTCTTGGGGTCACCTGGTCACTGATACCTCCTGGGTAACAATCACATGACATATTATACATTTTAGACATTAGACATTTTATAATACATTACAATGCAGAACACATGTACAGGGGGAAACAAATACAAGGGAGCTCAGGGGACACTGAAGGGAGGCTACCGAACAGGGCAGCAAGGGTACAGCGTATCATCTCCGGTACTGGGCCACCACATAGCCATATTGAACTATTTTTTTTGCTGGAGGAATATTGTATTTTTCTTTTTTAATTATACAATTTTATTCTTCTGTTGGTGGAGCTGTACGAGGGCCCTTTTTTTGAGGGATATGTTGTTGATGTTTTCATTAATACCATTTTGGAGTAAAGATAACCTTTTGATTGCTTCTTATTTTTTGGGGAGAGAAATAAAGAAGAGCAATTGTAGAGTATATTATTATTTACATCATTTACTTTGTGGGTCAAGTGACATTACAGTTTTATAGTTACATATGCTACAGATGAAACAACAAAAATTGTGTATACTCTTTTTTTCTTTATATGATTATATGATATAATAAAGTGTTTTCATTGATAAAAAAAAGTTTTTGTGCTTTTTTTAACTTTTGTAATATTTTTAAACATTTCATTAAATTCTTTTTTTTTTTTAACCCTTTTTTAATTTCCTCTAGGGTACTTGACTATTTAATCCCCTGATGTCTGGTATAACATACTGCAATACTTCTGCATGATGCTAACAGCCAATCTGTTAGATCCTGTTATGGAAATAGGAAACTTGATCCCTCTGTTTAAAAACTTAGATGCTGCAATTGCTATTGACCATGGCATCTAAGGGGTCCAAAGCCGGGACTGAAGTTATCTCTGGTTCTGGTCATTGCAGCAGAGTATGTGCTGTAATGCACAATTGGCACCTGCTGCTGACACCTGCTGATGGCAACATAACCATGCTATGCATGTAAGTACATAGTGCCATATGTCTAAAGCTTATGTTGCCGAAAGGGGTTAAAATATTCTTGTTTACATGCAAAGGTTGAAAATCCATACAGACCTAGTCCTGATAACTGGAATTATGATATGACAGAAAACAGAGGGGGAGACAGAGGATGGAGAAGCTTACGGACAAAGACCAAGAATCTGGCTCAGGGGATGTGAAGCGGGATAAGGAGAAAACTTCAAGACACAACTTCCCTGTCAACTAAGATAAACAGACCTTATATAGTCCTGGACTTGACAGGGAGCACCGTAGAGCTGAGCAGATCAGGGAAGAGCTAACAATGAGAAACAACATACAGAAATAAAAAGCTTCTTCATATTATAGTACAGGCTACAGCAGGATTAAAGGGGAACTTTAGTGGAAAATAAATGTTCTCAAATCAACTGATGCAAGAAAGTTAAACAGATTTGTAAATTACTTCAATTTAAAAATCTTAATCCTTCCAGTACTTAACAGCTGCTGTATACTACAGAGACATTTGTGAAGTTCTTTCCTGTCTGACCACAGTGCTCTCTGCTGACACCTCTGTCCATGTCAGGAACTGTCCAGAGCAGGAGAGGTTTTCTATGGGGATTTGCTTCTAATAAGGGCAGTTCCTGACACGGACAGAGGTGTCAGCAGAGAGCACTGTGGTCAGACAGAAAAGAAATACACACATATCTCTGTTTTATACTGGAAGGATCAAGATTTTTTAATAGAAGTAATTTACAAATCTGTTAAACTTTCAGGCAACAGTTGATTTGAAAACATTTATTTTCTACTTGTTTCCATCGGAAGTTTCCGGCAATATATAATAATTGGTTTTTAGATACTGTCCCTCTCTTTTATAATTTACGTAGCTAATTTTTAGCTCCAACTTTCTGTGCAATATATATTTGTATATTTATATGGTAGTGTAAATCACCAATAAAGTAACTGTTGACACTCCATACATTCAGGAGTCAATATTTCAATGGATAGGGGATAGCTTTGGTGATAAATTGGGAATGCTAATGTGGTGGGCATGGGATTTCAGAAAGCTGAGACTCATAAGTGGGTTGGTGTCAGATCACACTACATGTAGGTTTGATGCGTATTCTTATTTATTTATGTTTTTAGAGAAATATTACCACAAGGCAGAAGTGATTTAACCTATAATCATGATTAAGGTATTTTTGATAATTCTTTAGACTTCATATTTTGAATTTTTACACCATTTTTCATCTTCAAATTTTTAATCATGATTTGCACAAATGCAGTATAATAGCTCTTTTTGCCACAAATTGGGGAAAATCATTGCAAAAAATTGTAATGTGTGAACATGGCCTCATTGGAGGTGGGGGAGGGATCTGAGAGCTGGTAGGAGGGACCTGGTAGGTGATGATGTCCTCCTGTAGTTCACAGGAAGTCAGCTGACTCAGAACTGACATCCTGCTCAGACACATTAAGCACTGTAAGGTTTGGAGAGTCAGACTTGTGATAACATGACCAAGTTACTGTAACAAAACAAAATGTAGATGCAGCTGTGCTGAAATATAATAATTGGCATTGTAGGATTAGAGATGGTGAGTGTGCATGATATGGCCAAAAAAACTAAAACAAACCTAAAACTGGAGTCCTTTTTTATGCTCCGCCCGAATTGTATAATTTCCCCTTATGCAGGGATTTGGAGCGCTGTATGTGACATTTTGGTATGCAGATCCAAACATCATAACAATGACTGGTACATTTTACAGTTTCTTCCATTGCATATTTGGAAAGGAGCTTTTATATCTTATCACTATATTGTATCAGTCATGCAAAGCGATTCAACAAATGGAAACATGTAAAGTATTACTTCCCCTCCTGCCTCCTACTATTATGTCCTGTAAATGTTATAGAAATTCTATTCACACCTGACTGTCTTTCTTTTTCTCTTGTATTTTCTGAATTTATTTTTGAAACAAGATGTGATTCATACATTTATTACCTGAAATGACATCTGCCCACTTAGTCTCCTTCACAAAATAACACGAATGTGAATGAAATGTCAATGGATTTTATCATGAGGGAAATCTATAGAAGGCTTTTTCAGAAATATTTTGGTCTTAAAGCAGTAGTCCCATCATAAGTATTGTGATTTACTAGAATATACAGTACCATTATTGTATGAAATGTGGGGGTCTGACTGCCAGGTCCCCATGATCCTCACAATAGATCTAGCTGTGTTGGAGCTCCCTACACTTGGACAGGAGTTGAAGAGATCATCATCATCAACTATATGCGTGCTCAGGCTGTCCCACAGGGGAGCAAGTGAATCCTCCGGTGGACCCCCCCTAAGCTAGACTGGGTCCTCTGCTGTCTAGTGTTATCAGAGAAACAGTCACTTATTGTGTTGCTGTGGCTGACTTGATGTGTAAGTAATAAAGTTAGGTGCACTACTGTGTTAGATGTAAACAGTGACATATGACTAACCCTCAAACTGATGTTAAAATTGAGATATTCGCCAGTATATCCTTATATGAAGGACATACCTGAGCCCGCACACCAACGCCAAGGTTTCTCAAGTGGCACGGGACCTAACACTAAACCTACCTGTTCCATATAGGCCATGCCAGGGGCCAGTGGGCAATTACAGCAGTATTAGGTCCGGCTCACAGCCTGCTCCCAGTTACCTCCAGTGTGGCTGGGCACACATACAATGGGAGGAGGGAGGCAGACTATAAGCCCCATCCAAGTTGGCTAATGTGTTGCCGGCCTCACAAGTGAATCTTAATGCTGCCTAGAAAGTGATCAAGGTGCATTAAATGAGGAGTTTACACACCTCCAAGTATAAGATTTAAACAACAAGAAGAAAAAAATTGGTCTCAAAAAGCAGAAGGTGCTCAACCCCATATGCAGTTGTGCATATGTACTGGGGGAGCAGATCCTACGCTTGTGGTCCGTATTACTCTATGTTACACATCCACACCTTTCATATGGTGTAGGATGCCATTGTGGCACTTGTGGTCCGCTGCAGGCATCCTCCATTGTATGCATTTTATGCTGGGGATCGCCCTTAGCAATGGACCACAAATGCAGGATCTGCTCCCCCAGCATAAATGCACAACTGCATTTGGGGTTGAGCATTTCCCGCCATTTGAGACCACGTTTTTTCTCCTTGTTGTTTGGATGTGTAAGTAGCAAGATGACAAGATGTCAAGTGGCGGTCCATCTGCCTTCTGAACTTACAGTGATGCTGGACATACTATACTTATCAGCCTGCAGCTTCTTACTAAAATGGCCTCTTCACCCAAGTGTCACAAAACACATTGATTCTACAATACATTATATAGTGAAATGAAAGATACCATTCAAAAGTATAACTGGTCTCGCAAAAAACAAGTCTCCATTTGGTTCTCTCAACAGAGCAAAGGCTCGTAGAAACAAGAAAAGAATAAAATTGGCTGCAACAATACGGCTAGATTCACACTTTGAAATTTCCAGCCAGACAAAATCTGGAGATTACAAGTGCACTCAGCGCCGATTGGCACTATAACTGTGTGGCATTGCTGTCCCCATAGATAGCAATGTCTGCGGCACAGAATCAGCAAGCTCATTCTTTTGGTGGCAGATTTTCTGTAGTGTGCACTGTGCAGCGGAATTCCATTGCCAGGAATAGGATTCTGCAGCACCGAAATTTCAGAGTAGAATTTTACTTTGAAATTCCACTCAGAAATTCTGTAGTGTGAACAAAGCCAAGGGGTAACCGCTTACCACACCTGGACATAACAGTACCACAAGGGCCTAAGATAGTATGAGCACATGACTACTAATGGTAATTGTATGGTCATTGTCACTGTGCCCATGTGATCAATGACGATAAGAGCATATGTTTATGTGCATAGGATGTAAAAGTGATCAGGTAATATTTTCATGTACAATAACTGTGGGGTGGGTACCCTAGTCTAACACTGGCAATTCGCCATAAGAGGGGTTAATGCTCTTAGGTCCTGAACTGCTCGGCTCACTATTTACAATGGAGGGAGGGAACACTGGCCATGAATAGAAGTTGTACTAAGGCCAATGAGCCTTTAGCTAGGCCTCTGGGTGATAGGTGGGGATGATTCCATTTCTTACCAATATTCACATATTCAGGGAGCAGGGATCATAAGTGCTTGAAATGCTTCGAGGGGGTGATCTGTAAATATTTTTAGTTTTTTAGCTTCAGAGTTATTATAACATTTTTCTGCACAATGACATCAATCCTGGATAAAAATCATGTGTCTATTGTGTAGGGTATTGTTTCTACTCATTGCTGGAAGGTTATATGTTTGTTGATGCCTGAGGCCTTAAATACTTTAAAGATGTCTAGATCACATGGACACCTATAAGAGTCACAAACTCATTTCACAGTATTAGATGGTCACGCTATACAACAATATGATTACTAGAATGGAATTTTGTTTTTCAAATTATAAACAGCAACAATTATATTACAAAATTACAGTTTGTTACTAAAAGTACCGTATATACTCGAGTATAAGCCGAGTTTTTCAGCACAACTTTTCATGCTGAAAACGGCCCCCTCGGCTTATATTCGAGTGAACTCTCCGCCTGTCAATCAATTCTTCAGTGGTCTTCAACCTGTGGAGCTCCAGATGTTGCAAAACTACAACTCCCAGCATGCCCGGACAGCCATCGGCTGTCCGGGCATGCTGGGTGTTGTAGTTTTGAAACATCTGGAGGTCCGCAGGTTGAAGACCACTGCGGCCTTCGTTATTATCCAGACCCCCCTTTAAGTTTTCTACTCACCTCCCCTTTGGTGGGAAGGAAGGGTGAGCTGGTCCAGACCATCTATTGTAACGCCGAGCGCTCCGGGTCCCGATGCTTCCCCGGAGCGCTCGCGGCGTTACTCTGCTTGCAGCGCTCCGGTCGGCGCTGCTTACCGAGAGCGCTGCTACCCTGTCACCGGAGGGGATGCGATCCGTGGGACGGGACGTGCCCGTTCACGGATCGCATCCCATGTCCCTTCTTACTCGCTCCGTTCTTCCTCTGTCCCTGCCCGACGCGCGCGGCCCCGCTCTCTAGGGACCGCGCGCGCCGGCTTTCGGAAATTTAAAGGGCCAGTGCACCACTAATTGGTGCCTGGCCCAATCTAGTCCAATCACTGTTTCCCCTATAAAACATCACTTCCCCTTCCTGTCCCTGCCGGCTCTTGTTGCCTAGTGAAAGCGTTCCAGTGTGTCCTTGCCTGTGTTTCCAGAATCTCTGCTGTTGCCCCTGACTACGAACCTTGCCGCCTGCCCTGACCTTTCTGCTACGTCTGACCTTGCCTTGCCTTGTCCTTTTGTACCGCGCCATCTCAGCCGCCAGAGAGGTTGAGTCGCTACTGGGAGGAACGACCTGGGGGTTACCTGCCGCAGCAAGTCCATCCCGCTTTGCGGCGGGCTCTGGTGAATACCAGTAACCCCTTAGACTCCGTTCCCCTGGTACGGCCCACGCCATCACCTCTCTGGTACAGAGGATCCACTTCCAGTGTCCTCACCCTCCACCAACCCGGATCCTGACAGTAGATCCGGCCATGGATTCTGCTGAGGTGCCGCTACCTAGCCTTGGAGACCTTTCCTCCGTTGTGGCCCAACAGTCTCAACAAGTAGTCCAACAAGGACATCAGTTGTCACAACTGACTGCAATGGTTCAGCAACTTCTGCCTTTACAGCCATCTTCTCCGCCAGTTCCTCAACTGCAAGCTGCCGCTTCCAGCACCAGAGTCCGTCTTTCTCTTCCGGATAAGTTTGATGGGGACTCTAAGTTGTGCCGTTGCCTCCTGACCCAATGTTCTCTGCACTTGGAGCTATTGGCTGACCAGTTTCCCACGGAACGGTCTAAGGTGGCATTCGTGGTCAGCTTATTCTCTGGAAAGGCGTTGTCTTGGGCCACTCCGCTTTGGGACCGCAACGATCCTGCCACCGCTTTAGTCCAAACCTTCTTCTCAGAAATACGCTCTGTGGAACCAGCCCGGGTTTCTTCTGCCGAGACGGCCTTGTTGAATCTTGTTCAAGGAAACTCTACAGTGGGCGATTACGCCATTCAGTTCCGGACTCTTGCCTCAGAATTAGCCTGGAATAATGAGGCACTCTGCGCGACCTTCAAGAAGGGTTTATCCAGCCGCATCAAAGATGTTCTGGCCGAACGAGAGATACCCTCAACCCTGTCTGAACTAATCCATTTGGCCACCCGCATTGATATGCGTTTTTCAGAAAGGTGACAGGAGTTACGCCAAGAAAAGGATCTCGTTCACACCAGGCGGTTTCCCCGCCCAACACCTCTCTTCCAGCATCCGCTGCAACCTGTGATTGTGCCTTCTGCCGAGGAGGCTATGCAAGTGGATCGGTCTCGCCTGACCCAATTTGAGAGGACTCGCTGCAGGAATGAGAACCTTTGCCTTTACTGTGCGAGCTCCGAGCATTTCCTGAAGGACTGTCCTATTCGTCCTCCGCGTCTGGGAAGACGCACGCACCTAGTAAACGTGGGAGAGGCGTTACTGGGTGTGGATTCTATCTCTCCACGCTTAACTATACCTGTACGGATTTCTTTGCCTGCTAAATCTGCCTTTTCTGCCGTGGCCTTTCTGGACTCAGGTTCAACAGGTAACTTCATTGAGGCCTCATTAGTCAACAGATTCAACATCCCTGTGACCTGTCTCGACAAGCCTCTCTTCATTTCTTCTGTCAGCGGACAGAATCTGGACTGTACCGTGTGCTATCGCACTGTGCCCTTGCGCATGAACGTAGGTGTCCTCCATCATGAGGAGATTGAATTTTTTGTGCTTCCCAACTGTACTTCTCAAGTTTTACTAGGCTTGCCTTGGCTCCAGCTCCACTCTCCTACTCTTGACTGGTCTTCTGGGGACATTAGAAGTTGGGGTCCTACCTGTCACCTGCGATGCCTTAAGGCCTGCCTAAGGCCTACCAGGACTTTTCCGATGTTTTATGTAAAAAGCAAGCAGAGGTCTTACCTCCACACAGACCCTTTGACTGCCCTATCGACTTGCTTCCTGGTACTTCTCCACCGCGTGGCAGGATTTATCCGCTCTCTGCCCCAGAGACCCAAGCCATGTCCTAGTATATTCAAGAAAATCTAAAAAAAGGATTTATCAGAAAATCTTCGTCTCCTGCTGAAGCAGGATTCTTCTTCGTTGCTAAGAAAGATGGAACCCTACGCCCATGCATCGATTACCGCGGTTTAAATAAAATTACCGTTAAGAACCGTTACCCACTCCCCCTTATCTCTGAATTGTTTGACCGTCTGCGGGGAGCGAAATTTTTTACCAAACTCGATCTAAGAGGGGTTTATAATCTTATCCGTATACGTGAAGGAGACGAGTGGAAAACTGCATTCAACACCCGTGACGGACATTTTGAGTATCTTATCATGCCTTTCGGCCTTTGCAACGTCCCAGCAGTTTTCCAGGACTTTGTCAATGAGATTTTTCGTGACTTGCTATATACTTGTGTAGTGGTCTACCTGGATGATATTCTTATTTTTTCTTCTAACCCTGAGGAACATCGCCTCCATGTCCGTCAGGTGTTACAGCGCCTACGCAAAAATCACCTTTACGCTAAGATAGAAAAGTGTCTCTTTGAACGCAGTAGTCTACCTTTCTTGGGTTACATTGTGTCCAGCCAAGGCCTTCAAATGGATCCTGTCAAACTCTCTGCGGTTCTGGATTGGCCACGCCCCTCTGGATTGCGAGCTATCCAACGCTTCCTCGGGTTCGCTAATTACTATCGTCAATTTATTCCCCACTTCTCCACCATCGTTGCACTTATTGTAGCATTGACCAAAAAAAGACGCGAACCCGAGGTCCTGGCCATCTAGGGCGGAGGAGTCCTTTAATCTGCTCAAGGCTGCCTTCGCTTCTGCACCTGTCCTGTCAAGGCCTGACCCCTCAAAGCCTTTTATCCTTGAAGTAGATGCTTCTTCTGTTGGTGCCGGTGCCGTTTTAACTCAAAAGACCACTATTGGGAAAAATCGCACGTGTGGCTTTTTTTCCAAGACCTTCTCTCCTGCAGAAAAAAATTATTCGATTGGAGATCGTGAGCTTTTAGCTATTAAATTGGCACTCGAGGAGTGGAGACATCTTTTAGAAGGGTCCCTGCATCCCATCATCATTTACACGGACCATAAAAATTTATCGTATCTTCAGACTGCCCAGCGATTAAATCCTCGCCAAGCTAGATGGACATTGTTTTTTGCCCACTTCAATTTTGAAATTCATTTTCTTCCAGCTGACAAGAACGTTAGAGCTGACGCACTATCACGTTCCACCAATGTTTCCGAATCTGAAGCCCCTCCACAGCACATCATACCTCCTGAGTGTCTCATCTCCTCCGCTCCTACCACTCTTGTGCAAGTTCCTCCAGGGAAGACCTTTGTACCTCCACGCCTTCGCCACAAAATTCTTAAATGGGGTAATTCTTCTCTTTTGGCCGGACATGCTGGTGTCAAGAAGTCGGAGCAGTTGATTTTCAGACACTATTGGTGGCCCACCTTGCAGAAGGATGTGACTGATTTTGTTCGGGCTTGTACTACCTGTGCCCGTGACAAGACTCCACGCCAGAAGCCGGCAGGTCTCCTCCTTCCTTTACCTGTACCTGAACAGCCATGGTCCCATATTGGTATTGACTTCATCACCGATCTGCCACCTTCTCGCAATAATACAGTCATCTGGGTGGTCGTTGATCGTTTTTCTAAAATGGCTCATTTTGTTCCTCTGCCGGGTCTTCCTTCTGCGCCTCAATTAGCGAAACAATTTTTTCTTCATATTTTTCGATTCCACGCACATCGTCTCAGACAGAGGCGTCCAGTTTGTTTCTAAATTTTGGAGGGCACTCTGCAGTCAATTAAAAATCAAACTAAATTTTTCTTCTGCTTACCACCCTCAATCCAACGGTCAAGTGGAAAGAGTAAATCAGATACTTGGTGACTACCTGCGACATTTTGTCTCCTCTCGCCAAGACGATTGGGTGGACCTCTTGCCCTGGGCTGAATTTTCGTACAATTTTAAAAACTCTGAGTCTTCTTCCAAATCTCAATTTTTTGTGGTGTACGGCAGTCACCCGCTTCCCCCCCTCCCTATCCCCACTTCCTCTGGGGTTCCTGCCGTTGATGAATTGACGCAAGATTTTTCTTCCATTTGGCGTGAGACTCAAAAGTCGCTTCTACTGGCCTCATCTCGAATGAAGGTGCATGCTGATAAAAAGAGAAGGGTTCCTCCGGTATTTTCCCCTGGTGACAAGGTATGGCTTTCTGCTAAGTATATTCGATTCCGTGCACCCAATTACAAGTTGGGCCCCCGATTTTTAGGGCCTTTCAAAGTCAAAAAACAAATCAACCCTGTCTCTTACCAACTTCATCTGCCCCCCTCTCTCCGTATTCCTAACTCCTTCCATGTCTCTCTACTCAAACCTGTTGTTCTTAACCGCTATTCTCCCAAAGTCATTCTTCCTGCTCCTGTCTCTGGATCCTCTGATATCTTCTCTGTGAAAGAGATCCTTGCCTCCAGGGTTGTCCGAGGTAAAAGATTTTTTCTCATTGATTGGGAGAATTGTGGCCCCGAAGAGAGGTCCTGGGAACCCGAGATCAATATCCTTGATAAGGAACTCATTCGTAGATTTCTGGGTTCCAAAAAGAAGGGGAGACCCAAGGGGGGGGGGGTACTGTAACGCCGAGCGCTCCAGGTCCCGCTGCTTCCCCGGAGCGTTCGCGGCGTTACTTTGCTTGCAGCGCTCCGGTCGGCGCTGCTTACCGAGAGCATTGCTACCCTGTCACCGGAGGGGATGCGATCCGTGGGACGGGACATGCCCGTTCACGGATCGCATCCCATGTCCCTTCTCACCCGCTCCGTTCTTCCTCTGTCCCTGCCCGGCGCGCGCGGCCCTGCTCTCTAGGGCGCGCGCGCGCCGGCTTTCTGAAATTTAGAGGGCCAGTGCACCACTAATTGGTGCCTGGCCCAATCTAGTCCAATCACTGTTTCCCCTATAAAACATCACTTCCCCTTCCTGTCCCTGCCGGATCTTGTTGCCTAGTGCCTAGTGAAAGCGTTCCAGTGTGTCCTTGCCTGTGTTTCCAGAATCTCTGCTGTTGCCCCTGACTACGAACCTTGCCGCCTGCCCTGATCTTTCTGCTACGTCTGACCTTGCCTTGCCTTGTCCTTTTGTACCGCGTCATCTCAGCCGCCAGAGAGGTTGAGTCGCTACTGGGAGGAACGACCTGGGGGTTACCTGCCGCAGCAAGTCCATCCCGCTTTGCGGCGGGCTCTGGTGAATACCAGTAACCCCTTAGACTCCGTTCCCCTGGTACGGCCCACGCCATCACCTCTCTGGTACAGAGGATCCACTTCCAGTGTCCTAACCCTCCGCCAACCCGGATCCTGACATCTATGCTGCAGGGACCGTCCGGTGGGGAGGGTTAGTCGTTTCAGGCTGTCCATTTTCACTGGGAGGCCCTCTTCTCTGGGCCGGCCCCGGACTAGTGACGTTGCCTTAACGATGACGCACAGGGACGTCCTTGCGCAGCAGACGTACCTGCGCATGGACGTCCCTGTGCGTCGACGTCAAGGCAACGTCGCTAGTCCGGGGCCGGCCCGGTCCTTACAGCATAGATGGCCCGGACCAGCTCACCCTTCCTTCCCACCGAGGGGAGGTGAGTAGAAAAATTAAAGGGGGGTCTGGATGATGACGAAGGCCGCAGTGGTATTCAACCTGCGGACCGCCAGATGTTTCAAAACTACAACCCCCGCATGCCCGGACAACCATTGGCTGTCCGGGCATGCTGGGAGATGTAGTTTTGCAACATCTGGAGGTCCGCAGGTTGAAGACCACTGATGAAGGGATTGACAGTTGGTGATAATGAAGGGGGGGAATGATGAAGGGGGCCTGGATGATGACAGGGGGGGTGATGACAGGTGGTGATGATGACGGGGTGATGATGGGGTGATGATGACAGGGTGATGATGACAGGGTGATGATGAGAGGGTGATGATGATGGGGTGATGATGAGAGGGTGATGATGAGAGGCTGATAAAGATGGGGTAATGATGACGGGGGTCTGGATGATGACGGGAGGATGATGACATTGGGGGATGATGTATTTCCTACCCTAGGCTTATAGTCAAGTCAATAACTTTTCCTGGGTTTTTGGGGTGAAATTAGGGGCCTCGGCTTACATTCGGGTCGGCTTATACTCGAGTATATACGGTAACTCTATACATAAATGGAAAATTCAGTATCAATCCCGCCAGGAGGTTATGGCTTCTTTTCTCTGAAAGATAGCCACCTAGATGTTCTATCATCCATATGCAGCAGATAAGCACTATATATAGGGGATTATCACACACAACTTTTTGTAGCCAAAGCCAGAAGTAGATTCAAAAGGAAAAGGAAATATAAAGGAATGACTTCTTCCTGTTGGATCCACTTTAGGCTTCGGCTCAAATAAGTAAATGAAACCTGCCACAAATGCAATGTGTGAAACCCTGCATACAGAGGATTGGAAGGATTATTACATTGTGTTATGTAGGTACTCATACTCGACCACGAGACTACAACACACATGCCCCCTCAACATTTGTGTTAGATTTTTATTCAATGCTGATGTGACAATACTCCTGGTGGCCAGGTGGCTACAAGTTTTCTGATTAGGGCTTAAAGGGGTACTCTGGCACTAAGGCATCTTATCCCCTATCCAAAGGATAGGGGATAAGATGTCTTAGCGCCGGAGTACCCCTTTAAGTCCAATTATACCTATACAGTTATGTGAATCACATCATATCTGACTTCTTTTTTAATAGTTTGACTTAGGTAATATTTTATATTCTGTTTTAATCTTTTTATTACAGTTTTTTTTTTTAGTAGAAAAACATAGAAAGTTATAAACAATAGAACATGAGAGAATCCAATATCATTTGCAGAAATTATTGAACAGTAACATGTTATGACACCTTATAGCAGGATACAATGGTAGACGAATAAGATCAGAAGGACAATCATGGAGTAAAGTGGCGGGAGGATAGCCAGGGGAACCAAGCAATTGTAAACAATTTCTTATTTCCCTCTTTCATATGTATAAGTCATGTTTACAGCTTTGCTGTCACAAGGATTTTAGAAGTAATTGGCAGGAAGGAAGGGGAAACATCCTGAATGCCCATCAAGAGTAATGCAAATTTAGTACATAAAGTGTGCAATGCTAAAAGAACATCTTTTAATAAAGCTACAACATGTCCCCGATAGGTAGAGTGGAGAGGGCACTGCCAAAGTGTCTCGAACACATCAGTGATGCTTCAGGGTAATTTGTATGCAGGCAGGAGGGGGTGAGATGCCACTGTAATCCTGTCCAGCTTCACTGTGAGTAAAGCTACGTAGGGCCTGATTGTACAAGTTCCCACCTAGAGTAAGGGGGCGAGTGAAAATCGGAGGGGTTAGGGTCTAGTAAGTTGTAGATTTGTTTTAGGCCCTTCAAAGACATTTGAAATAAGCAAAATGCATCCATTGAATACAACCATTCCCTATGTTTCACAAACTCTAGGAAAGACGGATTCTTAAAAACATATAAAAGTCTAAGGAAGGTAAGTGATATTTGGATATTAAATGGACTCACAACACCCTGTACATACATATATAACAACATAAGGCCTTTATTTAGCCATGGGGAAACATTTAGATTTGGGATTACGACTTGCAAAACCGACAGAAAAGTGTGAGAGGGGAACAAACATTTGTTTCTGTTCCTTCCTACGATGGAGAAGTGACCAACATTAAAGGCCTGCTTTTGTGAAAGGGGACATTTGTGGCAAAGCTTATATATATGTCCCTTATAGGAAGATACAGTAAGGTCTTAGGAGATGAGAACCATGACATGTTCGGGGTTGCAGACCAGAGTGCTTTCAATAGAGAGATAAGAGTTGCATTATAGTATTTCTGTAAATCTGGGTATCCCACGCCACCCTAGGACCTGTCCTTACACAGTAATGTGAATGCTACCCTAGGCTTCTTATCCGGCTAGGCATAATTAGAAAGTATGGATTTAACTAACTCAGTAAAGAAGGAATTTGGAGCTAAATGAGTACTGTACAATACAGATATAATAATTTTTTAAGCACTAGCATCTTAAATGCGGCTACTCTACCAACCCATGAAACCTTATATCTGTCCAACCTGTACAAATAATTTTTGAAGTCTTATGCAAATGGTAGATAGTTATACTTACTTAATATTTTATATTCATTATTAAATAAAAGTGAAGTTTTAGGGGTGGGATTTGATAAAAGTTTTTTTTTTTTTAACCATGATCAGGTGGTTTGTTATAGTTTGGACCCTAACCTATTCTGGAGGTGTTTTGGTTGTTTTTTGCAAAGAAATTAAGACACATTTAGGGGTAGGTCACCCGTAGGGCATCCACAGCATATTTCACGCTGCTGATCGGGGAGGGGGGGGGGGGGGGGGGGTTTGTTTCAGCACTAAGACCCTGACCTATTAAAACTTTTAACATGTCAAAAAAATATTTTACATGATAGGGACACTTTAAAGCATACCACCATTTTAGGTAACTTTTCAGGATAACATGTACGAGTAGAAAAACCAGCTTGCCAGCTCCCACAATCTAAACTCAGTGTCACTGCTTACGGAATTTACTGTGCAGAAGTTCACACCACAGCCATGACCACTCACCCACTTATGAAAAAGTCAGAAACTACAACCCCGGGAGCCATGGCACTGAGGGTCCAGAATGAAAAATGTGTGCATGCTGTTACGCCTAGCGCTCCGGGTCCCCGCTCCTCCCCGGAGCGCTTACGGCGTCTCTCTCTCCGCAGCGCCCCGGTCGGTCCCGCTGACCGGGAGCGCTGCACTGTCTTGGCCGTCGGGGATGCGATTCGCACAGCGGGACGCGCCCGCTCGCGAATCGCATCCCAGGTCACTTACCCGTCCCGGTCCCCCGCTGTCATGTGCTGGCGCGCGCGGCTCCGCTCTCTAGGGCGCGCGCGCGCCAGCTCCCTGAGACTTAAAGGGCCAGTGCACCAATGATTGGTGCCTGGCCCAATTAGCTTAATTGGCTTCCACCTGCTCCCAGACTATATCTGATCTCTGCCCCTGCACTCCCCTGCCGGATCTTGTTGCCTTAGAGCCTAGTGAAAGCGTTACTGTGTTTGTCCATACTGTGTACTTGACCTCCTGCTATTGCCTTATTGACTACGATTCTTGCTGCCTGCCCCGACCTTCTGCTACGTCCGACCTTGCTTCTGTCTACTCCCTTGTACCGCGCCTATCTTCAGCAGTCAGAGAGGTTGAGCCGTTGCTAGTGGATACGACCTGGTCACTACCGCCGCAGCAAGACCATCCCGCTTTGCGGCGGGCTCTGGTGAACACCAGTAGTGACTTAGAACCGGTCCACTAGCACGGTCCACGCCAATCCCTCTCTGGCACAGAGGATCCACCTCCTGCCAGCCGGCATCGTGACAGTAGATCCGGCCATGGATCCCGCTGAAGTTCCTCTGCCAGTTGTCGCCGACCTCACTACACTGGTCGCCCAGCAAGCCCGACAGATCGCCCAACAAGATCACCAGCTGTCGTACTTGACCACCATGACACAGCAACTCCAGTCGCAGCTACAGCAGCTTCAGTCACAGCTACAGCAATTTCAGTCTCAGCTACAGCAGCAACAACCATCTCCTCCGCCAGCTCCTGCACCTCTTCCGCAGCGAGTGGCCACTCCTAGCCTCCGCTTGTCCCTGCCGGACAAATTTGATGGGGACTCTAAGTTTTGCCGCGGCTTTCTTTCACAATGTTCCCTGCACTTTGAGATGATGTCGGACCAGTTTCCTACTGAAAGGTCTAAGGTGGCTTTCGTAGTCAGCCTTCTGTCTGGGAAAGCTCTGTCTTGGGCCACACCGCTCTGGGACCGCAATGACCCCGTCACTGCCTCTGTACACTCCTTCTTCTCGGAAATTCGAAGTGTCTTTGAGGAACCTGCCCGAGCCTCTTCTGCTGAGACTGCCCTGCTGAACCTGGTCCAGGGTAATTCTTCCGTTGGCGAGTACGCCATACAATTCCGTACTCTTGCTTCTGAACTATCCTGGAATAATGAGGCCCTCTGCGCGACCTTTAAAAAAGGCCTATCCAGCAACATTAAAGATGTTCTGGCCGCACGAGAAACTCCTGCTAACCTGCATGAACTCATTCATCTAGCCACTCGCATTGACATGCGTTTTTCTGAGAGGCATCAAGAGCTCCACCAGGAAAAAGACTTAGATCTCTGGACACCTCTCCCACAGTCTCCATTGCAATCTACGCCTAGGCCTCCCGCCGAGGAGGCCATGCAAGTGGATCGGTCTCGCCTGACCCAGGAAGAGAGGAATCGCCGTAGGGAAGAGAATCTTTGTCTGTACTGTGCCAGTACCGAACATTTCTTGGTGGATTGCCCTATCCGTCCTCCACGTCTGGGAAACGCACGCTCGCACCCAGCTCTCGTGGGTGGGGCGTCTCTTGATGCTAAGTCGGCTTCTCCACGTCTCACGGTGCCCGTACGGATTTCTCCTTCAGCCAACTCTTCCCTCTCAGCCGTGGCCTGCTTGGACTCCGGTGCCTCTGGGAATTTTATTCTGGATTCCTTGGTGAATAAATTCCGCATCCCGGTGACCCGTCTCGTCAAGCCACTCTACATTTCCGCGGTCAACGGAGTCAGGTTGGATTGCACCGTGCGTTACCGCACGGAGCCCCTCCTAATGTGCATCGGACCTCATCACGAAAAAATTGAGTTTTTGGTCCTCTCCAATTGCACTTCCGAAATTCTCCTTGGACTACCCTGGCTTCAACACCATTACTCAACCCTGGATTGGTCCACAGGGGAGATCAAGAGCTGGGGTACCTCTTGTTTCAAGGGCTGCCTTAAACCGGTTCCCAGTACTCCCTGCCGTGACCCTGTGGTTCCCCCTGTAACCGGTCTCCCTAAGGTCTTTATGGACTCTGCCCGCCATAAGAAGTGCCTCTCCCCCCCTCCCAGTCCAGTCAAGCAAGCCTCGGTGCCTCCTCATGGCCCCCGTCCTGGTGTCACACTGCCCCGTGCCAGGCCTCGCCCTCTGCCCTCCCTCCCCATTCCCACTCCTACTGTACTGCCTTCCGTTGAGGAAACCCTCCATTCTTTCCCGGTGTCCTCATCCCAGGGGAGGCAGTTACCGGACAAAGAGAAGGGGAGACCTAAGGGGGGGGGTACTGTTACGCCTAGCGCTCCGGGTCCCCGCTCCTCCCCGGAGCGCTTACGGCGTCTCTCTCTCCGCAGCGCCCCGGTCGGTCCCGCTGACCGGGAGCGCTGCACTGTCTTGGCCGTCGGGGATGCGATTCGCACAGCGGGACGCGCCCGCTCGCGAATCGCATCCCAGGTCACTTACCCGTCCCGGTCCCCCGCTGTCATGTGCTGGCGCGTGCGGCTCCGCTCTCTAGGGCGCGCGCGCGCCAGCTCCCTGAGACTTAAAGGGCCAGTGCACCAATGATTGGTGCCTGGCCCAATTAGCTTAATTGGCTTCCACCTGCTCCCAGACTATATCTGATCTCTGCCCCTGCACTCCCCTGCCGGATCTTGTTGCCTTAGAGCCTAGTGAAAGCGTTACTGTGTTTGTCCATACTGTGTACTTGACCTCCTGCTATTGCCTTATTGACTACGATTCTTGCTGCCTGCCCCGACCTTCTGCTACGTCCGACCTTGCTTCTGTCTACTCCCTTGTACCGCGCCTATCTTCAGCAGTCAGAGAGGTTGAGCCGTTGCTAGTGGATACGACCTGGTCACTACCGCCGCAGCAAGACCATCCCGCTTTGCGGCGGGCTCTGGTGAACACCAGTAGTGACTTAGAACCGGTCCACTAGCACGGTCCACGCCAATCCCTCTCTGGCACAGAGGATCCACCTCCTGCCAGCCGGCATCGTGACACATGCGCTCATTGACAAGACAACACCCTATCTCGTTCAGGATAAAACCTGTAGTGTGAATTTTCATGTGGGATTGCCCTTTAACACAAAAAAAGCATTACACGGTCATATAGGATTCATTACTAAAGTAGATTTGTTGAGTATATATCAACAAACTATATGTGTTGGTGTTAATAGCGGCAACTTGTATGCTTATTAATTTTTAGCCATGGCATAAAAATAATGATTTGCTGGCACTGGTAGGGTTAAAGGCTCCTTATTACATTGGGCAAAAAAGTATTGGGGCAAAAAAGCACCAATTGTGCAAGTCCTCCCACTTAAAAAGATCAGAGGCCTGTAATTTTCATCATAGGTATACCTCAGCTATGAGAGACATAATGAGAAAAAAAATCCATAACATCACATTGTCTTATTTTTTAAGAATTTATTTGCAAATTATGGTGGAAAATAATTATTTGGTCACCTACAAACAAGCCAGATTTCTGGCTTTCACAGGCCTGTAACTTCTTCTTTAAGAGTCTCCTCTGTCCTCCACTCATTACCTGTATTAATGGCTCCTGTTTGAACTTGTTATCAGAATAAAAGACACCTGTCCACAACCTCAAACAGTCACACTCCAAACTCCACTATGGCCAAGACCAAAGAGCTGTCGAAGGACACCAGAAACAAAATTGCATACCTGCACCAGGCTGGGAAGACTGAATCTGCAATAAGCAAGAACCTTGGTGTGAAGAAATCAACTGTGGGAGCAATTATTAGAAAACGTAAGACATACAAGACCACTGATAATCTCCCTCGATCTGGGGCTTCACGCAAGATCTCACCCCGTGGTGTCAAAATGATCACAAGAACGGTGAGCACAAATCCCAGAACCACATGGTGGGACCTAGTGAATGACCTGTAGAGAGCTAGGACTGAAGTAACAAAGGCTACCATCAGTAACACACTACACCACCAGGGACTCAAATCATGCAGTGCCAGATGTGTCCCCCTGCTTAAGCCAGTACATGTCTTGGCCCATCTGAAGTTTGCTAGAAAGCACTTGGATAATCCAGAAGAGTATTGGGAGAATGTCATATAGTTAGATGAAACCAACCTACTGTGAAACATGGATGTGGAAAAAATCATGCTTTGGGGCTGTTTTTCTGCAAACGGACCAGGACGACTGATCCTTGTAAAGGAAAGAAGGAATGGGGCCCTGTATCTTGAGATTTTGAGTGAAAACCTCCTTCTATCAGCAAGGGCATTGAAGATGTAACGTGGCCGGGTATTTCAGCATGACAATGATCCCAAACACACCGCCTGGGCAACGAAGGAGTGGCTTTGTAAGAAGCATTTCAAGGTCCTGGAGTGGCCTAGCCAGTCTCCAGATCTAAACCCCATAGAAAACCTTTGGAGGGAGTTGAAAGTCTGTGTTGCCCAGCGACAGCCTCAACACATCACTGCCTATGTCTCTTATAGTAGAGGTACACCTATGATGAAAAGTACAGGCCTCTCTCATCTTTTTAAGTGGGAGAACTTGCACAATCGGTGGCTGACTAAATACTGTTTGGCCCACTGTACATGATGGAATTTCTATGAAGCAGTCAAACTGATCTTTGCACATCTAGAGGTTAGTGAATATTTTTAAACAAGTGATGGATTAACAAGTGTCACTGCATGTAAACGGGTTGGTTTGACATTTATACTTTGAAAACAGTTTTTATCAACAGCGATCAGAAAAGGAAGAATTCGGATTTTTTTAACTCAAGCACTAGATATCGTTGTTGTTCTAGAACTTTTCAAGATAAATACTGTGTGTACATGAGCACAGCACTCTTTTTGGCCATTATAAAAACATGAATATAGCCTTTTTCACCCTCTCCAGGCTCCATTTCTAATTTTTAGTTGTCCCTGAGCTAGTGGATATAAACTAGTTGCTATGATGGCTTTCATACACTAAACATACACATACACACAGAAGAAGAGATTCTGCCCCCCCCCCCCCCCCTATATCGCTATAGCACACATTTAGAAGCAGCAGCAATGTGAACATTACACAGCAGTAATGAACAGTATAAGCTGTAAATTAAGCACAATGTTTAGATGTAACACTTACAAGCTGCTGGAGCCTCAGGCCATTCCTTTACTACCAAGACCAAAATGTGTTGAGCAGTGGGACTAGGCACTGTTGTAATGATAGCAGCAGGCAATCAGATGAGTACAATTTTATATAGCCCAGTAGGCCCCAAAGAGTTACACAGAAATATTTTTATCTTGTAATACAATTTGCTAAGTATGTAACTAGAGCTTCATTATGTTTTCATCCATTTGTATTGAATTTCTACCTTTTTTGTTTTTATCTTTTTTCTTAAGATTTTTAACAAAGAAGAATTCTGAGTGACAAAAGCCACATTAGGTGACATACACAGTATGTAAAGAACCTAAAGTGTTCAGAATAATCAAATGTTTCACAAAATGTCTCCCCTTTCCTTTCCCCTTTACAATCAGAATGTCTCCTTTTAAACACCATGTAGTTTTTAGGTATATAAGGCTGGATTCACACTACGTTTTCTCCCATACGGGAGCACATACGGCAGGGGGGAGCTAAAACCTTGTGCTCCCGTATGCTTTCGTATGCGCTCCCGTATGTCATTCATTTCAATGAGCCAACCGCAGTGAAACGTTCAGTCCGTTCGACTCATATTTGCGCTGTATGCGCTTTTTCCCAGGACCTAAAACTGTGGTCAACCACGGTTTTAGGTCCGGTTGTAAAAGCACATACAGCGCAAAAATGAGCCGACCGGACCAAACGTTTCACTCCGGCCAGCTCATTGAAATGAATGACATATGGAAGCGCATACGAAAGCATACAGGAGCACAAGGTTTTAGCTCCCCCCTGCTGTATGTGCTCCCGTATGGGAGAAAACGTAGTGTGAACCCACCCTAATTCTATTCTGATGCATTTCTTAATATAGCTGTATAGCAGTCCAAGCTCTGTTTCTCTGTTTATTAAAAGGGTATTCCAGGATTTTTTTGTTTGACTATGCTACAGGGGCTGTAAAGTTAGTCTAATTCATAATATGGTGTCTGAACCTGTGTTTCATGGTGATCTCACAATTCTTTTAACAGCTTAAAAAATGACTGTTGTCTCAAGTATTCCCAGGTTGCATTGCGGCCCAAGACATTCCATTACTAGTCAGGTGATGAAAGGGAGCCTGTTTTTGCTTTAATGGGTGGAGCGACTGCTGGGTGGGAGTGAGATAATTCTGCAGGGAATTGAAGTTTTGCAACAGCTCGACACACGCTGGTTAGAGAACACTGGTCTATTGCATACAAGGGAGCACAGATGTGTTTCAATGGGTAGGGTGGCTGATGTGTGGGAAGGAGAAAAGTGACCTCAAACTTACAAACAAGGAATCATAGGACTTGTAGTTGGAGGTAGGGAACTTCAACAGGAAATAGACATTTTACAAAAAACATAGCAGCGTTATAGTCGACTCAGAACATCACCTTATGGTGGATAACCCCTTTAAGTATCAAAATTTGTACATATGCATTTAGTGTAAATCTAAAAAGGTGTCCATTCACTTTAAAGGGGTTATCCACTATAAGGTGACCTTAGTAATTACCTGCCAGACAATAATGGATATGCTAAGGAAGAATATATGCTTGTCTTGAGGCTGAATGGCTGTGTTGTGAGTCCATCGTAACACTGCTGCTATCTTTTTGAGAAACAACTATATTCTGTTGGTGTCTCCTCCCTCCATTTACAAGTTCCAGGATCCCTTGTTTGTAAGTGGGAGGTGACTTTTCTCCCTCTCACGCATCAGCCACCCCACCCACTGAAACACATTGGAGCTGCCTTCCATGCTGTGCTACCTAGCCAACGGTCGCTCCAACCACTGAATCAAGGACCTGACTAGTGATGTAATGTCTTGGGATGCACTGAAACCTGGGAAAAGCTGAGACAACAGTCATTTTGTATGCTGCTAGAAAAAAACATCAGGGGAAAGATCACATAAGAATTGTGAGATTAGCCATCAAACACAGGTACATTACAGCCCCTTGTAGCACAGTCCAATAAAATAAAAAAAAAATCTGAAATACTCCTTTAAGGTATATGGATCTGGACTAGTGCTGAGGCTAGGGTTCATAAGACAACGTAATAGGGATATTTATCAAAGTCTGAGCTACTCTGTAAATGATAAGTTCCATCAGATAAGAAGGTAACAACCGCAATCTTCCACTTGACAACCTGCAATGGACCTTCCAGTGTTATTTATTTTTGTCATTGGGTATAAAAAGATCGAGAAGGCAATAGCAAACACTGCATTAACTTCAGCAGGTCTGAAAAATGTATTCGTTAATAAGATTGTTTTGTATCAATATCGATATTTTTTAGTATGATTTTGTTATTGTTTTAATGCTCAAAAAACACATGCAGTATCTATGTCCGTGGATTACTGTTTTTACACTACGGAAGTTCTTTACTGTATTAAATCCTCTAAACAAACTTGACCTCAAGTCCTTAAGACCCTAAAGGTTTATGAATGTCAAAGTCTGTAAATGATAGTGACAAGAAAACCTTTGTCAAGCAAATATTTATGTCTTCTCAAAGAAAAAGAGTGACAGCAATCCTTAAGACAGACACTAGATGTGTCTAGACCGGTAAAGACTGTTATTAGGAAGGATTCAGGCCTTTTTGTGTTTGCATAAAGACTTTTAGGCCCTATTATGTGCATCCTATGTGTAGTGACGTGTACATACCCAGACAGGTCAGTGCTGTTTCATGACTGTTATATGAACTTTCGATCAGGCTCATCTAAGCAAAAGGTCACAGAAAGGTAGTTTACTAAAGATATAAATCTAAGAAAATGTGTTATACAAAATGATGTTGATATTATTCCTGTACTCAACATTAGCGCTGAGCAAATCACTTCTCCTAGTTCATAATTCACAGTTGATAAGTCAAGCAAGCAAGTCTTAAGCCATGGCTACAATGGGTATATTCAGGGCTCAAGCCCTGCAGCAGGGCATGGGAACGGAGTTCCTGCACTTTTTCCAAAGCGTGAACAATGTTCCTATTAGCAGGAATCCTGCAGGACCAGCCCTTAAGCGGAAATCTAGGGTTGGTTCCCACACTTTTTTCCCAGGATTTGACCCCTAGGTGTATAGATTTTTTGCTAGGTTTCCAGCTCTATTTGCTGCAGATGCCACAAAAAGAAAGTTTACTGTATATAGATTAATACAGGAAGTTATTGAGTGCTATAAAAACATATGCAGTGAGCACCACCTAGTGGTAGAGTATATGGGAAAATAGGGTAGTTAGAGTTCTAAAGGCCTAAGGATGCACCAAATTTATCAAAAGTCTGAGTGTGATTGTTAGAATGTGGAGTCTAACAGTTTACACTGTTTTAAGTATAGCTGCCATTTCAGGTGACTTTATAGGGTAAGCTATTTATATACACGAGGGATATAAATATTTCTTACAATTACATAATTTGTATGTGGCATTTTTTTAAATCAGATTTCTGCTTTGTAGGCTTATTTGTAACTTAAGCAGTCCCTGAGCTGGTGGGTTGAGCCTAATGTTTATGGTGTCTCCATACACTGCACACAGAGGGAATCCTGCAATTCTGTGTCTCCATACACATGCTAAAAGCAGCAGCAGCATGGAAAACATTACAAACTGGTGAACAGTCTAAAGTGAGAAGGAAGCCCTGAGATGAGATCTGTTACACACAGTAACACCTGTGTAATCTCTGCGCTTTCTCTTCTATCCACTCATTTCCTTCTCCCATCTTCCATCTCACCTTACATCACAGCTTGAAATATGATGTCAAACGGATCTGTTGGTCCCTCTTGTAAAGAGAAGACAGTATTGATTGTTTTTTTTTTTCCACAAATAAAGGGGTACTCCGGTGAAAAGCTTTTTTTTTTAAATTTATTTATTTTTTTAAATCAACTGGTGCCAGAAAGTTAAACAGATTTGTAAATTACTTCTATTAAAAAATCTTAATCCTTCCTGTACTTATTAGCTGCTGAATAATACAGCGGAAATTCTTTTCTTTTTGAAACACAGAGCTGTCTGATGACATCATGAGCACAGTGCTCTCTGCTGACATCTCTGTCCATTTTAGGAACTGTCCAGAACAGCATATGTTTGCTATGGGGATTTTCTCCTGCTCTGGACAGTTCCTAAAATGGACAGAGATGTCAGCAGAGAGCACGGTGCTCATGATGTCAGCAGCGAGCTCTGTGTTTCAAAAAGAAAAGAATTTCCGCTGTAGTATTCAGCAGCTAATAAGTACAGGAAGGATTAAGATTTTTTAATAGAAGTAATTTACAAATCTGTTTAACTTTCTGGCACCAGTTGATTTAAAAACAAAAAAAAAAAAGCTTTTCACGGGAGTACCCCTTTAACGACGCAGGACGTATATTTACGTCCTGCGCCGGCTCCCATGATATGAAGCGGGGTCGCAGCCACGATCCCGCATCATACCGCATCGGTACCGGCGCCCATCAACGGCCGGGACCCGCGGCTAATACCACACATCGCCGATCGCGGCGATGTGCGGTATTAACCCTTTAGAAGCGGCGGTCAGCTAAAGTGAAAGTGAAACTATCCCGGCTAGTAATTCGGGCTGATCGGGACCGCCGCGGTGAAATTACAGGACACCAGGAGGGCCCCTTACCAAAGTCCAAAAAAGCGTATTTTTGGTCACTTTTTATACCATAAAAAAATGAATAAAAAGTGATCAAAAAGTCCAATCAAAACAAAAATCGTACCGATAAAAATTTCAGATCACGGCGCAAAAAATGAGCCCTCATACCGCCCTATACGTGGAAAAATAAAAAAGTTATAGGGGTCAGAAGATGACATTTTTAAACGTATAAATTTTCCTGCATGTAGTTATGATTTTTTCCAGAAGTACGACAAAATCAAACCTATATAAGTAGGGTATCATTTTAACCGTATGGACCTACAGAATAACGATAAGGTGTCATTTTTACCGCAATATGCACTGCGTAGAAACGGAAGCCCCCAAAAGTTACAAAATGCCGTTTTTTTCTTCGATTTTGTCGCACAATTATTATTTTTTCCGTTTCGCCGTGAATTTTTAGGTAAAATGACTAAAATCACTGCAAATTAGAATTGTTGATGCAAAAAATAAGCCATAATATGGATTTTTAGGTGGAAAATTGAAAGGGTTATGATTTTTAAAAGGTAAGGAGGAAAAAACGAAAGCGCAAAAACTGAAAAACCCTGAGTCCTTAAGGGGTTAATGACAGTTTAGCAGGAGGGGAGGGAAAAAGCTTGATAAGAGAAAATAGAAACATTTTCAGTTTGCTTGTACTATAGATTAAATTTTACACAGTCTTAGTTACTGCACCATACTTTTTTTTAAATCTTTTTGGAAATGTACACCATTCTGAGTTTTCCTCTGAGGCCCTTATTATTTATGTGTACACCCTTGATAATACTCTAGAACAGTGGTCTTCAACCTGCGGACCTCCAGATGTTGCAAAACTACAACTCCCAGCATGCCTGGACAGCCAACGGCTGTTCGGGTATGCTGGAAGTTGTAGTTTTGCAACATCTGGAGGTCCGCAGGTTGAAGACCACTGCTCTAGAACATATCAGGATCATAAATAACAGCTACATACATAACAGGTTATAAATAAAAGCTCCATACCTGAACTTTAGGGAACAGGTTTTAAAGCCAATAACAAGATAGGACCATATCATATTTTGTACTAAAAGAAAAACAAAGATCACATGACTACATTAACCCCTTAACCCCTTAAGGACCAGGCCATTTTACACCTTAGGACCAGAGCGTTTTTTGCACATCTGACCACTGTCACTTTAAACATTAATAACTCTGGAATGCTTTTAGTTATCAATCTGATTCCGAGATTGTTTTTTCGTGACATATTCTACTTTAACATAGTGGTAAAATTTTGTGGTAACTTGCATCCTTTCTTGGTGAAAAATCCCCAAATTTGATGAAAAATTAGAAAATTTTGCATTTTTCTAACTTTGAAGCTCTCTGCTTGTAAGGAAAATGGATATTCAAAATATTTTTTTTATTTTATTCACATTTCCAATATGTCTACTTTATGTTTGCATCATAAAATTGACGAGTTTTTACTTTTGGAAGACACCAGAGGGCTTCAAAGTTCAGCAGCAATTTTCCAATTTTTCACAAAATTTTGAACCTCGCTTTTTTTCAGAGACCAGTTCAGGTTTGAAGTGGATTTGAAGGGTCTTCCCATTAGAAATACCCCACAAATGACCCCATTATAAAAACTACACCCCCCAAAGTATTCAAAATGACAATCAGTAAGTGTTTTAACCCTTTAGGTGTTTCACAGGAATAGCAGCAAAGTGAAGGAGAAAATTCACAATCTTTATTTTTTACACTCGCATGTTCTTGTAAACCCAATTTTTTAATTTTTACAAGGGGTAAAAGGAGAAAATGTATACTTATATTTGTAGCCCAATTTCTCTCGAGTAAGCACATACCTCATATGTCTATGTAAAGTGTTCGGCGGGCGCAGTAGAGGGCTCAGAAGCGAAGGAGTGACAAGGGGATTTTGGAGAGTACGTTTTTCAGAAATGGTTTTTGGGGGGCATGTTGCATTTAGGAAGCCCCTATGGTGCCAGAACAGCAAAAATAACCCACATGGCATACCATTTTGGAAACTAGACCCCTTGGGGAACGTAACAAGAAATAAAGTGAGCCTTAATACCCCACAGGTGTTTCACGACTTTTGCATATGTAAAAAAAATATTTTTTTTTCCACTAAAATGTGTGTTTCCCCCCCAAATTTTTGCAAGGGTTAATAGCAGAAAATACCCCCCAAAATTTGTAACCCCATCTCTTCTGAGTATGGAGGTACCCCATAAGTTGGCATGAAGTGCATTACGAGCGAACTACAATGCTCCGAAGAGAAGGAGTGATATTTGACTTTTTGAGAGCAAATTTTGCTCGGGGGGCATGTCGCATTTAGGAAGCCCCTATGGTGCCAGAACAGCAAAAAAAAAACACATGGCATACCATTTTGGAAACTAGTCCCCTTGAGGAACGTAACAAGGAATAAAGTGAGCCTTAATACCCCACACGGGTTTCACGACTTTTGCATATGTAAGAAAATATATATTTTTTTTTCACTAAAATGTGTGTTTCCCCCCAAATTTCACATTTTTGCAAGGGTTAATAGCAGAAAATACCCCCCAAAATTTGTAACCCCATCTCTTCTGAGTATGGAGGTACCCCATAAGTGGACCTGAAGTGCACTACGTGCAAACTACAATGCTCAGAAGAGGAGGAGCACCATTGAGCTTTTGGAAAGAGAATTCGTTTGTAATAGTAGTCAGGGGCCATGTGCATTTACAAAGCCCCCCGTGGTGCCAGAACAGTGGACCCCCCCCCCACATGTGACCCCATTTTGGAAACTACACCCCTCACAGAATTTAATAAGTGGTGCAGTGAGCATGTACACCCCACTGGCGTTTGACAGATCTTTGGGACAGTGGGCTGTGCAAATGGAAAATTACATTTTTCATTTTCATGGATCACTGTTCCAAAAATCTGTTAGACACCTGTGGGGCGTAAATGCTCACTGTACCCCTTATTACATTACATGAGGGGTGTAGTTTCCAAAATGGGGTCACATATGGGGGGGGGTCCATTGTTCTGGTACCATGGGGGCTTTGTAAACACAAGTGGCCTTCAATTCCGGACAAATTTTCTCTTCAAAATCCCAATGGCGCTCCTTCTCTTCTGAGCATTGTAGTGCACCCATAGAGCACTTTACATCCACATATGGGGTATGCTCTTACTCAGAAGAAATTGGGTTACAAATTTTGGGGGGCTTTTTTTTATCTTCCCTTGTGAAAATGAAAAATTTAGGGTGACACCAGCATTTTAGTGAAAAAAAATTTTTTTTTCACTTTCCCATCCAACTTTAATGAAAATTTGTCAAACACCTGTGGGGTGTTCAGGCTCACTATACCCCTTGTTACGTTCCGTGAGGGGTGTCGTTTCCAAAATGGGGTAACATGTATGTATTTATTGTTTTGTGTTTATGTCAGAACCACTGTAAAATCAGCCACCCCTGTGCAAATCACCAATTTAGGCCTCAAATGTACATAGTGCGCTCTCACTCCTGAGCCTTGTTGTGCGTCCGCAGAGCATTTTACGCCCACATATGGGGTATCTCCGTACTCAGGAGAAATTGTGTTAAAAATTTTGGGGGTCTTTTTTTCCTTTTACCTCCCGTGAAAATAAAAAGTAAAGGACAACACCAGCATGTTAGTGTAAAAAAAAATTTTTTTTTAGACTAACAGGCTGGTGTAGACCCCAACTTTTCTTTTTCATAAGGGGTAAAAGGAAAAAAAGCCCCCCAAAATTTGTAGTGCAATTTCTCCCGAGTACGGAGATACCCCATATGTGGCACTAAACTGTTTCCTTGAAATACGACAGGGCTCCGAAGTGAGAGAGCGCCATGCGCATTTGAGGACTAAATTAGGGGTTGCACAGGGGTGGACATAGGGGTATTCTACGCCAGTGATTCCCAAACAGGGTGCCTCCAGCTGTTGCTAAACTCCCAGCATGCCTGGACAGTCAGTGGCTGTCCGGAAATGCTGGGAGTTGTTGTTTTGCAACAGCTGGAGGCTCTGTTTTGGAAACACTGCCGTACAATACGTTTTTTATTTTTTATTAGGGGGACAGTGTAAGGGGGTGTATATGTTGTGTTTTACTCTTTATTATGTGTAAGTGTAGTGTAGTGTTTTTAGGGTACATTCGCACTGGCAGAGGTTTACAGTGAATTTACCGCTAGGAGTTTGCGCTGCGGTGAAAAATTTGCCACAGCCCAAACTTGAAGCAGAAAACTTACTGTAAACCCGCCAGTGTGAATGTACCCTGTACGTTCACATGGGGGGCAAACCTCCAGCTGTTTCAAAACTACAACTCCTAGCATGTACTGACAGACCGTGCATGCTGGGAGTTGTACTTTTGCAACAGCTGGAGGCACACTGGTTGGAAAACCTTCAGTTAGGTTCTGTTACCTAACTCAGTATTTTCCAACCAGTGTGCCTCCAGCTGTTGCAAAACTTCAACTCCCAGCATGTACTGATCGCCGAAAGGCATGCTGGGAGATGTAGTTATGCAACAGCTGGAGGGATCGCAACTACAACTCCCAGCATGCAGAGACAGCTGTTTGCTGTTTAGGCCTGCTGGAAGTTGCAGTTTTGCAACATCTGTAGAGCTATAGTTTAGAGACCACTGCATAGTGGTCTCCAAACTGTGGACCTCCAGATGTTGCAAAACTACAACTCCCAGCATGCCCAGACAGCAAACTGCTGTCTGGGCATGCTGGGAGTTGTAGTTTTGCAAGATCTGGAGGTGCACAGTATAGAGATCACTTTGCAGTCGTCTCAAACTGTAGACCTCCAGCTGTTGCAAAACTGCAACTCCCAGCAAGCCTGAACAGCTCTCTGGGCATGCTGGGAGTTGTAGTTTTGCAACATCTGGAGGGTTACAGTTTAGAGACCACTATAGTGGTCTCAGACTGTAGCCCTCCAGATGTTGCTAAGTAACTCACCGGCTTCCGTTGGATCCAGGAAGCTGCGTCGCCGTCCTCTTCTTCCGTCGATCGTCGCCCGCTGCCGCCGCTGATCGTCGCCGCTGCCGTCGCCGATGGGTAAGTGGATCTTCGGCGCCGGTCCTTGTCGGTTTCCCCGTTCTGCCCCGCCTATTGTGGGTGGGCAGGACGGGGAAACCGAAAGTAAACCCCTCCGCCCCCGATCTGCTATTGGTGGTTGCGTCTAGACCACCAATAGCAGAGATAGGAGGGGTGGCAACCCTGCCACCTCACTCCTATCGCTACAGGGGGATCGTGGGTGTCTAGGACACCCGCGATCCCCCTTCTATTCCGGGTCACCGGGTCACCATAGACCCGTATGACCCGGAATCGGCGCAAATCGCAAGTGTGAATTCACTTGCGATTTGCGCCGATCGCCGACATGGGGGGTCTAATGACCCCCCTGGGCATTTGCGCGGGGTGCCTGCTGATAGATATCAGCAGTCACCCCGGCGCGATCCCCGCCCGGCGAGCGGCGGGGACCGAAATTCCCACGGGCGTACAGGTACGCCCTTGGTCCTTAAGTACCAGGGAGCAAAGGCGTACCTGTACGCCCTTGGTCCTTAAGGGGTTAAGGACCAGGCCAATTTTCACTGTAGGACCAGAGCGTTTTTTGCACATCTGACCACTGTCACTTTAAAAATTAATATCTCTAAAACGCTTTTACCGAATCTTCTGATTCTAAAATTGTTTTTTCGTGACATATTCTACTTTATTTTGGTGGTAAATTTTCGTCGTTACTTGCATCCTTTTTTGGTGAAAAATCCCAAAATTTCATGAAAATTTTGAACATTTTGCATTTTTCTAACTTTGAAGCTCTCTGCTTGTAAGGAAAATGGATATTCCAAATAAATTTTATTTTTATTCACAAATACAATATGTCCACTTTATGTTGACATCATAAAATGGACATATTTTTACTTTTTGAAAAAATTTGAGGCCTTCAAAGTAGAGCAGCAATTTTCAAAAATTGCATGAAAATTGCAAAATCTGAAGGGACAGATGTTACAGAACTACAACTCCCAGCATGCCTGGGCAGTCTAGGCATGCTGAGAGTTGTAGTTTGGCAACATCTGGAGGGCTACAGTTTGGGCACCACTGTAACAGTGGTCCCCAAACTGTGACCCTCCAGATGTTGCAAAACTACAACTCCCAGCATGCCCAGACAGCCTTTGGCTGTCTGGGCAGGCTGGGAGTTGCAGTTTGGCCTTCCTAGTGATTGCCACAGTAAAGATCACATTACTTTAACTTTCAACCCCCCCCCCCCACGTTGCTTCCCTACCTGAGCCAGGATCCAGCAGTCTGCAGCGACGATCAGCTGTTCCCAGGCATATTCTCCTGCAAGTACCGACCTCCATCTTCTCCGCATGTACCCCGCGACATCCAGGGGTGGGCAGAACGGGGAGGTTGCCATGGCAACCCACTGTCCTGCTCTGCCATTGGTCAGAATCAGTTCTGACCAATGGCAGGGGATAGGAGGAGATCGCATCACTGCGACCTCACTCCTACCCTGCAAAAAGATCTGGGCTATCACTGACAGGTCATATCATCACTATTTTCCGGGTGATCGGGTCAAACGGGACCCGATCAGCCCGGTACAGCAGAAAATCGCATGTCTGAATTGACATGCGATTTTCTGCGATCGCCGACATGGGGGGGGGGTCTCAGGACCCCCCTCGGCATTTGCCTCGGACGCCTTCTGAACGATTTTAGCAGGCGTCCAGTTTCACAACCCGCCCGGCGCACGGCGGGATGCGAAATTCCCACGGACGTATGAGTACGTGCCTGGTCCTTAAGACCCAGGGCGCAGGGATGTACTCATACGTGCCTGGTCCTTAAGGGGTTAAGGTTCTTTAATGCACTTCAAGGAATGAAAGCAAATTATATGGTACCTGATTATTAATTAAAGACTTACCTGAGCTTACCAGGAAGAAATCTCAAGTAAGAGGCGTCACAGCAAGACAAATCTTCATTTGTTCAGAACTTAGTGATTCAACTTCAAACTGGGAAAAACCACTTTAAGCTAGTTATTCCATTAAAATACCACACAGTGCATAGCCTCAGGGAGATGGGATGATTTTATGAAGCATTTATCTAGGTTATGTCTTGGAGTAATCACATGATAAACAGCGATGCACTATTTTGTCTAATTTTTTAAGATGTTGGTACAGCCCGCAGAGACTTGCTATTTTAACTAGAGAAATACAGTGGTCCCTCAACATATGATATTAATTGGTTCCAGGAGAACCATCATATGTTGAAACCATCATATGTCGAGTACATATGTCTATGTAAAATTGGTAATTGGTTCTGGGGCCTCGGAACCATTGTATGTTGAATACATATCTCTATGGGAAACTGCTAATTGGTTCTGGGATGACCATTGTATGTGGAGTGTATGGGGAGTGTTTAACAAACCAGGGTGCCTCCAGCTGTTGCACAACTACAACTCCCAGCATGCATGTACAGCCATTGACTGTCTTGGCATGCTGGGAGTTATAGTTTTGCAACAGCTGGAGGCACACTGATAGGGAAACATTGATGTATGGGGTGTATTGTGCGTATATGTATTGTATGTGATGTGTGACATCGCATACAGTACTGTACAGTTCTTTAAATACCTTCAGGGGGGACAGAATGTCCTCCATTACCATCCTGCCGACTACAGCTCTATAGGAAAGGAAGGGGAGGGCAGCCAGCAGCTCATTGGATGCCTGCAGCAAGATGCTGTAGGCTATTGGCTATGGCTGCACTGGGGGTGGGGGGGGGCTTACACGGAGCTCACAGTGGAAGCCTGCGTGAGTTAGCAGGACAGCATGTGAGTAACAGGGGGCAGAACGGGGCACACGGGCACATTAAACAACTATCTGTCAGTTGCTGAAGTTGTCAGCGCTGTCAGATAGCTGTTTGTATGATGGCCCCGACACACAGCAGCATCATATGTCGATGCTGCCTTCAACATACGATGGGCTCTGAGAGGCCATCATATGTTGAAATGATCATATGTCGGGGCCATCATAAGTCGGGGGGGGGGGTCACTGTATTGAGCTGTTTGGGTATTTTTAGGAATAACCCTTTAACTTGTTTAAAACAACGAAAACTACAGTTTATTGTTTCCAAATGTAAAATAATGCACTTGGGGTGAAAGAATCCTCTGCTTCAGTGTTGGCAGTTTTATGTTAGTGAGGAATTCCTCCTCAAATGAAAGCTTAATACACTTCTATGGGAGTCCACACTCCCATTCACACTTCTGCAAAATTTCCCCTCAGATTCCGCACCAATTCAGCACAAAATCCTCAAAAGTGGAAGCGGAATTGGGGCGGATGAGCGAAAATAGGGTGCTGTGTGAATAGGGCCTTACAACTGCCTCCACTACCAAAAATATTCTAAGCCAGTTATTTCCAAACAGGGTGCCTCCAGATGTTGCTAAACTCCCAACATGCCTGGACAGTCAGTGGCTGTCTGGCAATGCTGGGAGTTGTTGTCTTGCAACAGCTGGAGTCTCTGTTTTGGAAACACTGCCATGCAAGATGTTTTTCATTTTTATTTGGGGTGGGGGGGAAGGGGAGACAGTGAAAGGTTATGTATATGTAGGGATTTACCCTTTATTTTGTGTAGTGTAGTGTAGTGTTGTTAGGTTACATTCACATGGGTGGGTTTATGGTTAGTTTCCCGCTAGGAGTTTATCGCAGCCCAAACTTGAAGCAGGAAACTCACTGTAAACCCCCGCCTCACTGTACCCTGTACATTCACATGGGGGGGGGGGGGGGCAAACCTCTAGCTGTTGCAAAGCTACAACTCCCAGCATGCACTGACAGACCATGCATGCTGGGAGTTGTAGTTTTGCATCAGCTGGAGGTACACTGATTGGAAAACCTTCAGTTAGGTTCTGTTACCTAACTGAGTATTTTTCAATCAGTGTGCCTCCAGCTGTTGCAAAACTACAACTCCCAGAATGCACGGTCTGTCATGTACTGATTGCCAAAGGGCATGCTGGGAGTTATAGTTATGCAACAGCTGGAGGCATGCAACTACAACTCCCAGCATGACAAAACAGCAATTTGCTGTTCGTGCATGCTGGGAGTTGTAGTTTTGCCAGATATAGAGGGGTACAGTTTAGAGATCACCGCACAGGGATCTCCAAACTGTAGCCCTACAGCTGTTGCAAAACTACAAATCCCAGCATGTCCAAACAGCAAACAGCTGCCTAGGCATTCTGGAAGTTGTAATTTTGCAACATCTGGAGGGCTACAGTTTAAAGACTACTGTATAGTGGTCTCCAAACTGTGGCCCTCCAGATGTTGCTAGGCAACAACTTACCAGCAGCATCGCGAGAGGAGGATTGGCGCCCGGCGCACCAAGGAGAGGATCGCCGCCTGCTGCCGGTAAGGGACCTCCGCCGCCTCTCACAGGACAATTCCCCCGCTCTGCCCGGACTACCATGGAGAACTTTAACCTCCCCCCATCTGCTATTGGTCAGTCAGTTCTGACCGACCGATAGCAGGGATAGGAGGAGTGGCACCCCTGCCACCTCATTCTTATCCCTTCAGGGGGATTGGGGCTGTCTTGGGGAGCCCCAATCCTCCTTATTTTCCGGGCCACCGGAGACCCGTATGACCAGGACCCCCCCAGGCGTTGGCACGGGATGCCTGCTGGATATTTTCAGCAGGCATCCCGGTACGGTCCCTGTTCCGGTCAGCAGGGACTGAAATACCCACAAGTACCTGTATGCCCTGCGTCCTTAAGGACTGGGGATGCAGGGTATACCTGAATGCCCTGTGTCCCCAAGTGGTTAAGGACTTTTCATTTTTCCTTATCACCATCAACGCTTTCAATTTTCCACCTACAGACCTACATGAGGGCTTGCTTTTTGCACCCTTACATAGGTCTATGTTTATGTTTGTTTACATATTTTATGGGGAAAAGGGGGGCAATAAAACTTATTATTATGAAAGGGGTTAAATCACATTTATTAACTTTTTTTTCACAATTTCTTTTGTCCTCACAGGGGACTATAATGTCCTGATTGCATATACTGTTCAATGTTTTGCCATAGCATAGCATTGATCAGTGTTATCAGTGCTTGATTTCTCCAGCCTGCCATGGCTGACTGGAGCATCGGAGCACCAATCAGATGGCGAGGTTTCACCACGGTGGTCTCGATCAGCTCCGTTCAGCATCCGGGAATAGTTTATTCACATTTTGGACAACGCAATTAACCTGTTCAGGACGCAGGGTGTATGCATATGCCCTACATCCCGAGTCCTTAAGGACGTAGGGCGTATGCATACGCCCGTGGGAATTCCGGTCCCTGCCGCTAGTCGGTTGGGGACCGGACTGGGATGCCTGCTGAATGATGGTATCCTGGCACATCGCCGAGGGGGGTCCTGAAACCCCCCCATGTCGGCGATCAGAGAAAATCGCATGTCAATTCAGACATGCGATTTTCTCCTATTCAGGGTTGATCGGGTCTCTGGTGACCCGATCACCAGGAAAACAGGGATGATCGGAGCTGTCAGTGACAGCCCCGATCATCCTGAGGGATAGGAGCAGCGCTGCGATCTCCTCCTATCCCCTGCCATTAGTCAGAAATGAGTTCTGACCAATTTCAGTGCACGACAGGGGGTTGCCATGGAAACCCCCGCTTCGCCCACCCCTGGATGTCGGGCAGAACGGGGGGAGAAGATGGCGGCCGGTACCTGGAAAGAAGATTCCGTGGGGGCCACCGATCATCTGTGGAGACAGCGGAGATCAGCGGCGCAGGTAGGGAAGCGACGGTGGAAGGGGGGGGAAGGAAGGTGGCAGTAAAGCGATATTTACTGCTGCCCTTCTAGTGGTTGCCAAACTGCAACTCCCAGCATACCCAGACAGTTTGGAGACCACTATTACAGTGGTGCCTAAACGGTAGCCCTCCAGATGTTGCCAAACTACAACTCTCAGCATGCCTAGACTGCCCAGGCATGCTGGGAGTTGTAGTTCTTCAGATTTAGCAATTTTCATGAAAATTTTGAAAATTGCTGCTATACTTTGAACCAATATAACATTTATTTGGAATATCAATGTTCCTTACAAGCAGAGAGCTTCAAAGTTAGAAAAAAGCTAAATTTAAAAAATTTTCATGACATTTTGGGATTTTTCACCAAGAAAGGATGCAAGTAACGACGAAAATTTACCACTAACATAAAGTAGAATATGTCACGAAAAAACATTCTCAGAATCAGAATAATCGGTAAAAGCATTCCAGAGTTATTAATGCTTAAAGTGACGGGGTCAGAATTGCAAAAAAGGGCTGCATCCTTAAGGTGAAAATGAGCTGCGTCCTTAAGGGGTTAAAGTTGATCAAAATCTAAAATGTCAATAAACCATCAGGGTTAATGCCGGGCTAATGCTAACTAAAGGGTTAATGCTGGGCATTAGCCACGGGTCCTGGTGGCTCATGACATGCGCTCAGCTCCTGAGCACGCATCATAGAAGTGGAGCATAGCTGAAGTTAAAGGAGATGTCCGGTGCTCACTTTTCTTATTGTATCCGTTCCGGGCTGCAAAAAAAAAAGAAAAGAAAATAAGCTTTCTCTTGCCTGCCTACGCTCCCCCGGTGCTCCGGTTCAGGCGTTCGGTCCCCGGGCTGTATTCTTCTTACTTCCTGTTAGCCCGCCACGTCACACGGAGCTTCAGCCTATCACTGGCCGAGGCGGGACATCGCTGTGGCCGGTGATAGATTGAAGCTCCGTGTGACGTGGCGGGCTAACAGGAAGTAAGAAGAATACAGCCCGGGGACCGAACACCTGTACTGAAGCACCGGGGGAGCCTAGGCAGGTAAGAGAAAATTTGTTTTCTTTTATTTTTCAGCCCGGAACGGATAAAATAAGAAAAGTGAGCACCGGACATCTCCTTTAACTAGGGGAATATTTATTTACTGAAATAGTAGTAGATGTTTAGAACAAACAGGCAACAGATGTAGTTGGTAATTTAAACCTGCCTGGAATAAACATATATCCATCCTAAGATAAGAATAAAGGAAAGGATATAAGGCAGACTAGACAGACCAGGTGGTCTTTTTCAGCTGACAATATCTTTGTTTCTATGACTTTCTATACTCGTAAGAACATATTGAAGAGAGTGACTGCATTTACATCATTGTGGCATTTAGGAGAAAGGTATCATCGGCTGCCAGTCCACTCACAGGTATTTCTGTCGGTTCCACTGTAAACTTGCTTTTTTGCTTTGGCTGAGAGTGAATGTTTCCAATAATGGGGAGAAGGAAATAGGCCACTTCACGATATCTTGGCAACAGCTTAAAGCGTTACATTCATTAAAAACAGCTTGTGACATGTCGATCAGACTTGTCAAAAGTTGTTAATCGCATAGGGTCTCAGTGAGATCAATCCATTTGTCTGCATAGACTTAGTGAAGTGGTTAAAATGGTACTCTGGTGGAAAGCATTCATTAATTCCTTTTTCTCATCAACTGGCTCCAGAAAGTCAAAGAGATTTGTAAATTACTTTGTGGTGAGGGTGTGATGGAGGGCAGATGTTATTACCCTAGGGCAGGGGTAGGCAACCTTTTGGTAGTGTTGTGCCCAATTTTTTTTTTGAAGATGCTTGATGTCCCGGCAACATGGGTGTGGCTTGTTGTGGGTGTAGCTTGCCGTGGGTGTGGCTTGTCACAGGGTGGGTTTTTTACAGAATTGTCCCAATGTATTGTTTTCGCTGTAAGGACCTTACAATGAGAACAACCATTTTAACTCAGACCTGTTTAATACAAACCCCAGAATCACCACCACCACAATACAGACCCCAGAATCACCACACACCATAATACAAACGCCAGAATCACCACCCACCATAATACAGACCCCAGAATCACCACCCACCACAATACAGACCCCAGAATCACCACCCACCATAATACAGACCCCAGAATCACCACCCACCATAATACAGACGCCAGAATCACCACCCACCATAATACAGACCCCAGAATCACCACCCACCACAATACAGACCCCAGAATCACCACCCACCATAATACAGACCCCAGAATCACCACCCACCATAATGCAGACCCCAGAATCACCACCCACCATAATACAGACCCCAGAATCAGACTCCACCATAATACAGACCTCAGAATCACCACCCACCACAATACAGACCCCAGAATCACTACCCACCATAATACAGACGCCAGAATCACCACCCACCATAATACAGACCCCAGAATCACCACCCACCACAATACAGACCCCAGAATCACCACCCTCCATAATACAGACCCCAGAATCACCACCCACCATAATATAGACCCCAGAATCACCACCCACCGCAATACAGACCCCAGAATCACCACCCACCATAATACAGACCCCAGAATCACCACCCACCATAATACAGACCCCAGAATCACCACCCACCATAATACAGACCCCAGAATCACCACCCACCATAATACAGACCACAGAATCACCACCCACCATAATACAGACCACAGAATCACCACCCACCATAATACAGACCCCAGAATCAGACCCCACTATAATACAGACCCCAGAACCACCACCTACCATAATACAGACCCCAGAATCACCACCTACCATAATACAGACCCCAGAATCACCACCCACCATAATACAGACCCCAGAATCACCACCACCATAATACAGACCCCAGAATCAGACTCCACCATAATACAGACCCCAGAATCACCACCACCATAATACAGACCCCAGAATCACCTCCCACCATAATACAGACCCCAGAATCACCACCCACCATAATACAGACCCCAGAATCAGTCCCCACCATAATACAGACCCCAAAATCACCACCCACAATAATACAGACCCCAGAATCACCACCCACCATAATACAGACCCCAGAATCCCCACCCACCATAATACAGACCCCAGAATCAGTCCCCACCATAATACAGACCCCAGAATCAGACCCCACTATAATACAGACCCCAGAATCACCACCCACCATAATATACAGACCCCAGAATCAGACCCCACTATAATACAGACCCCAGAATCACCACCCACCATAATACAGACCCCAGAATCAGATCCAACCATAATACAGACCCCCAGAATCACCACCCACCACAATACAGACCCCAGAATCCCCACCCACCATAATACAGACCTCAGAATCACCACCCACCATAATACAGACCCCAGGATCAGACCCCAGTCGTGTTGCGCAATAATATAAATACAGTTACATTAACTGACTCATAATTCACATCTTTTATGGTTGGCGTTATCCTCCTTCCTTCTGTTCTTCATCTGGCTCAGACCGACATGACGACTTCTTCCAGCCAAAACCCATCACTGCAGCATCTGCAAGACAAACATCTTAGTTTCTGCATTTTTCCAGTGCACTCCCCAGAAGTGCAGAATTCAGTGTAGTTTATTCCATTCCAAACAGTGTTACAAAGCAGGCTGCGTTTAAGCGACCTGTCTTCAACTTTGTCAAGCACGAGAAGCTATGAATCATACCCTGCTCTGTAACACTGTTTGGAATGGAATAAACTCCACTGAATTGCACTTTATACTTTATTGTGCTGCGATGTTCCTTGGATATAGGTAGCTAGGTTGGTAGGCAGCCAATTAGGTAGGTAGGTAGCTATGTAGTGATGGAGGTTCATAGATAGGTAGCAAGGTAGGTAAGTGGGTAGCTATGTATGTAGGTAGGTAGCTGGGTAACTAGCTAGGTAGGTAATTAGGTTCCTATGTAGGTAAGTAGCTATGTAGGTAGGTAGCCACGAGGCTAAGTAGGTGGGTAGGTAGCAAGGAAAGTAATAAGGTTGGAAGCCAAGTAGGGAAGTAGCCAGGCAGGTAATTAGGTAGGTTTAAGGTAGGGAAATAGCCAGGCAGGTAACTAGGTAGGTTGCTAGGTAGGGAAATAGCCAGACAGGAAATGAGGTAGTTTGACAGGTATGGAAGTAGCAAAGCAGGTAATTGGGTAGGTAACCATGTAAGGAAGTAACCAGTGCTCATCCACATCATCACCCCCCTCACCTGCACACACACCCCACATTTCCTCCACATCATCGCTCCCCCCTATCTTCTCCACATCATCACCCCCCTCTCACCTGCACACACACCCTCACCGCCTCCACATCATCGCCCCCCTCTCACCTACACTCCCCCTTCACTTCCTTCCCATCATCACCCCCCTCTCACCTGCACACACACCCTCATCGCCCCCTTTCACCTACACTCCCCTTCACCTCCTTCACATCATCACCCCCTCTCACCTGCACACACACCCTCACCTCCTCCACATCGCCCCCCCTCTCACCTACACTCCCCTTCACCTCCTTCACATCATCACCCCCTCTCACCTGCACACACACACTCACCTCCTCCACATCATCGCCCCCCCCTCTCCTACACCCCCTTCACCTCCTGCACATCATCACCCTCCACACACCTGCACACACCCCTCACCTCCTCCACATCATCACCCCCTCTCACCTCTTCCACATCATCACCCCCTCTCACATCCTCCACATCATCACCCCCCTCTCACCTCTTCCACATCATCACCCCCCTCTCACCTCCTCCACATCATCACCCCCCTCTCATCTCTTCCACATCATCACCCCCCTCTCACCTCCTCCACATCATCACCCCCCTCTCACCTCTTCCACATCATCACCCCCCTCTCACCTCTTCCACATCATCACCCCCCCCCTCTCACCTCTTCCACATCATCACTCCCCCTCTCACCTCTTCCACATCATCACCCCCTCTCACCTCTTCCACATCATCACGCCCCCTCTCACCTCTTCCACATCATCACCCCCCTCTTCCTCATCACCCCCCCCTTCCACATCATCAACCCCCCCTCTTCCACATCACCCCACCTTTTCCACATCATCACCCCCTCTCACCTTTTCCACATCATCCCCCCCTCTTCCACATCCCCCCCCTCCACATCACCCCACCTTTTCCACATCATCCCCCCCTCTGACCTTTTCCACATCATCACCCCCCCTCTTCCACATCATCAACCGCCCCCTCTTCCACATCACCCCACCTTTTCCACATCATCATCCCCTCTCACCTTTTCCACATCATCACCCCCCTCTTCCACATCACCCCCTCTCACATCACCCCCCCTCTTCCACATCATCACCCTCTCTCACATCACACTCCCCTCTTCCACATAATCACCCCCTCTCACATCACCCCCCCCCCTCTTCCACATCACCCCCTCTCACATCACCCCCCCTTCCACATCATCACCCTCTCTCACATCACCCCCCCTTCCAAATCATCACTCCGTCTCACATCACCCCCCCTCTTCCACAACACCCCCCTCTTCCACATCCCCCCCTTACCTCTTCCACATCATCACCTCCCCTCTCCAGCCGATGCCAGGATGATTTAAAAAAAAAATAATAACTTTTACTCACCTATACACAGGTAGGGATCTCCTCAGCAGCACAAGCTGGCTGCGTTCTTCTACCGCTTTAGTGCAGGCACCAATGAGTGACGTCATTGGCGCCTGCACTGCGTGGGGGCAGAGTTCACAGGTCTCCTCTCAGTGAAGCCGCGGGTCCTGCAGCTCACACTGAGAGGAGGCTTTAGCTGTGTGTGCACTCACCTCGCTCAAAAGAACCTTGCGTTGCATGAGTGGTACGCGTGCCAGGGGTTGCCGACCCCTGCCATAGGGGCAGATGGCATTTACCCCTTGTGTTCATGATGCCAGGGTGTGGTTTTACCTCTACACCACCCGAGGTATGGCTGCTGGATCCTGGGCTCGGCACGGGGCAAATAATGACTCCGACGCCAAGTTACGGAACAAAGGCAGCTTTACTGAGGTAGTCGGATGGAACAGTCTTTACAGCTCAGTTAGACCCAAGGAAGTGACTTTAGAGACTTGCGGGCTCGCTGGGACTTAGTAGTGCATTTGGACAATTTGCTGCAGACCCACGCTGAATTTAGACAGACTGATCTTGACTGACTTGACTAGGACTGACTAGACTTGTGTAGCTTGAGAAGACCCCTTGTGTAGCTTACCAGGTTTTGACTTTCCCCTTTGGGGCACTTGGTTAGTGGAAGCGTGGCTGCGTGGTAGGCCTTGGGTCTCCTCAGGACACCAGACACTCTCTCAGGACTTGACTTCCCTGCACTCAGCACAGTACTAATCTTAAGAGACTGAACTAGCTCCTCCCAGGGTTTTTATGGGGGATACTCTGGAGGGGCCCCATTGGTCACTTTATAGGTCACGTGGGCACTGGTACCTTCCTTGTCTACAACACATGACAACAGTATTTAAAGGCACATAACAATATATACACATTACATTAGATAACATAGGTGCTTATTAACTATTTAGGGAAAATAGATTAAAGGGGGGCCCAGAGGTCACTGTAATAGAGTCCACATGACAGGGCAGCAATGGTACAGGGGTGCAACTCCTGTACTGGGCCACAACAACTTCTATTTAAAAATCTTAATTTTTGCAGTACTTATCATCTGCTGTATGCTCCACAGGAAGTCGAGTTGTTATTTTCTGTCTGACCACAGTGCTCTCTGCTGACACCTCTGTCCATGTCAGGAACTGTCCAGAGTAGGAGTAAATCCCCATAGCAAACCTCTCCTACACTGGATAGTTCCTGACATGGACAGAGGTGTCAGCAGAGAGCACTGTGGTCGAACTGAAAAGAACTACACAACTTCCTCTGGAGCATACAGCAGCTGATAAGTACTGGAAGGATTAAGATTTTTATCTAGAAGTAATTTACAAATCTGTTTAACTTCTTGGCACCAGTTGATTTAAAAACATTTTTTCCCACTGGAGTACCTCTATAAGTCTTGTGTGTTTCTGGAACAGATATTTTGAATAGGTACATTAAAATCTTCACGTCCCTATACCTGGTAGGCCAGTATTTCTCAAACTTTTAAAAACAAGTACCTTCTAACAACAAGATGCTCTTACTGAGTACCCCCAAGAAAGCAAATAGTTGAATAATTAAGAACCCCTAACCCCACTTCTTTATTATCTTTATTACCCCACCCTATCCACCGCATTTTCATCATCTGTTAATCCCACCTTAACCCCAGAATCTTCATCTTAACTAAAACTGAATTGCACTTAAAAATCCCCCACCCCATGTATCTTCACTAAAGACAATGGGGGAGATTTATCAAAACCTGTCCAGAGGAAAAGTTGCCCAGTTGTCCATAGCAACCAATCAGATCGCTTCTTTCATTTTGCAGAGGCCTTGTTAGAAATTAAAGAAGCAAGCTGATTGGTTGCTATGGGCAACTGGGCAACTTTTCCTTTGCACAGGTTTTGATAAATCTCCCCCAATGGCACTTATGATCCCCGCAATCACATCTTTTATATCTGGGGTATCTAGCAGCACTAGTATCTAACAAAGATGCAAGAGGGAGTTATAAATGCAACTCAAATGTATTTGCATCTTACAGTCACCCCCTACCCACTATCAATAAAGATAATAATACTGCCTATGATCTCCACATCTGCATTTTTTTTTTAAAGATTTAGGGATTATGAGGTAAAAGTCTATTTTAGTTGCGCATTATAACTCCTCTTTCACCCACATTTTGATTAAAGATAATGGTACTTCTTTTGATTCCCAACCTTCATTATGTTGGTGTCATAAGCAACAACTTTAGTACAAATGTGAAGGTTGGAAGACTGCAGCCTATTACCAACTTTATAAGGCGCAGGAGATCATGACTAGTTATGAGCGACATAGGCCATATTCGAATTTGCGATATTTCGCGAATATATGGACGAATATTCGTCATATATTTGCGAAATTTGCATGTTCATTATATTATATATAGCATGCTGGAGTTGTAGTTTTGCAACATCTGGAGGTCCGCAGGTTGGAGACCACTGCACTAGCCCATTAGTTCCCTATACCATTAAAGAAGGGAGGGCTCAATATTCGCGAATATGCGCATGTACGAAGAGCAGAGAGGGATGCAGTGATCACTGTGATGTGTACTGTGAACAAAAAAAAGCGAATAAATGTAATTGCGAATATATAGTGCTATATTTGCAATATTTGCGAATTCGCAAATATGCGATTAAAATTCGAATTGCGAATATTCGCAAGCAACACTAATCATGACGGCAGCTGGACAAGGCATGTATGTGATGAGGCTTGGTTCAGGATAGTTTCTGGTGGTGGTCATAACTTCAGGATTTCCTTAGTCTTTCCCAAGTGATATCATTATGGTCAGCACATCAGGCATAAACACAAGTATTCTCTATGGGATATCCTCAAATCATGGCCTGTTGGGGTAATTGAGGACTGTGCTTGGGAAACACTGCCTCAATTACCCAACAGAGTTCACCAAAGCTACCGCCTAAATGTAATCCCCTTCTTCAACCTACCTTTAGCTTGTCATCATCTGCAGCAGTTCACTGCTTAGACCAAGACTGCTTTTCTAATTCAACCCTGCCTTGCTGTGATACAGTTGCTGATTTATTTTAGGATTAAATAACACTGTGCAAACAAAGGGGTTCAATAACCCCTTTCCCCCCACATGCCATCAGTAGTGCTGTCCTGTAAATCAGAAGAGTGCATTTTCCCCAGCACTATGTAATGGCCTAGCAGACAGGAATAGGTGATGTCCTGTCCTTGATCAGAGAAGTAAGGGAAAGGAAGTCCCTGTGTGAGTAATGCTGTCAAAAAGCCCAGTCCTGGTCTCGCACCCTGAAATGGATAGAATGAAAAATAGCTGTGTACCATGGAGGAGACCTCAGGGGCTCAATAAAAGCAGTGAGGGCATTAAAATCACATTGTCACTTCTCTGAAAGGTCAATATAACAAAACCAGGCAAGCTTTTAAAATTCCTCTATAAGTACAGGTATCATTCACATTACCTAAAGATAGATACAGTTTTGTTGCTTTGCTTTTTTTTATATATTTCATAATGTTCACTTTAAACTAGAATTATTATGGAAAAAATATATTTCAAAGCAATGCTCAAAAATGTTATGTACTATAACATTATCCAGATCATTGTTTTTACTTAACACAAACAAACAAAAAAACAGCTTTATTCCTCTCCGCACATCTAAAATAACGTCATAGTGGCAGCTCATACATAGGCTGTGGTTTCATAATTTGCTACGGAAATGTCTATTTAATTCTGAGCTTTCAAGCTGAGGACACCTATTTATTTTTCATTTCTTTAAAGTTTTCTGATCTCATGATATATATTTTTTTTTTATTGCTTTTGATGATTTATGAAGATAGAGACCAGCTGCTTCTCCTCACAAGAATAGTGTTCACATGCCTAAAGAATTTAACCCCTTGATTACTGGGACCTTTCAAGCGCCATTTACCCTTAAAAGAAGGGCAAGGACATCTAAGAGAAGCATTCCTTTATATTGAACTTAAACTTGGTTAGCATGGAAAAAAGGAAATTCCTCTACATTAGCGGTTGTCAATTAAAATATTTACTGTACACTCATAAAAAATGTACTAAAAGAACTAATAAAGCATTATCAGTTGGGGAGGTCCATACAGAACTTGTCACTGTCAATCAGTGATGAGAATGCCACAGTACACAAGGACCCGCCCTCTTTATTTTTTAAGAGAACAGAAAGAGATGCTGTAACACCTCTTAGTGGATCTGCTGTACCTGTGTGGAAGATGACATGGGCCGTACCAGGGAGCGGAGTCTAAGGCACCCAGGTCACTACCCCTGGTACAACTTGTCTACACAGGTAGCTGGGATGTAACGAAGCACAGAAGGGATATGGCAACTCGATGTCAGGAAAGCAGAAGGTCTGGGCAGGCGGCACTGGTGCATGGTCAAGAACGTAGCAGGAGGTCAATAGGCAGGCGCACAGAAGCAAGGTCAGGACACGGAGCAGAAGGTCAGAACACGGCAGGGCAAACACAAAAACGTTTTCTCTAAGGCTCTAGGCAAATAAAGATACGGCAAGGAGTGGTGGGAGGTGCAGATACTTAAAAAAAAAGGTACAGGTGCAACTGATAATTAAGGGTGCACTGGCCCTTTAAATCGGCGATGCGCATGCAGAGAGGAGCCGGAGACAGTGTGGGGTAAGGAGACGCCCGGGACTCGCATGAGGGCACCTCCCGCACAGCGAGTCCCGGAGCCGCCGGTGACAGGAGGAGGTCAGCTCATTGTCAGAATGAGAGACTGGAGCGCTGCCCATAACAGATGCTACAGCAGGTCAGACCGTGCTAACCTGCTGAAAAGAGCTATGATCGTCCTGGGTGCTGTTTTTGTGAAAAAATTGTGTTTTATAAATATACAAATTAGGGCTTTAAGTGCACTTGAGGTGTTACTTTACCACTCGGTGCATCAATCCACACACCTGCCCTCTCCTGTAAACCACCTAATAATGGACATTCATCTGTAGGCATTTTTACCGGATCAGATGGACAGATCAGTGCAATGTGACAATAAGAGAAGATTGATCCAGCACCTGAGTTTGAGGCAGCTCTTATTCCATGTAAAAGTGAATGAACAACACACCTTTCAATCCATTGCATTCTCATCTTGACATGCGCTCTGGGTCAAAAAAAATACAAAGCCTGAGGTGCGTTACTATTAAATACCTTTCACCCAGGTGTAACAATTAAGACCCTAACTAGCAAATATGTAACACATACAAGGGGGTAAAAATAGATGGTCGGAGCACCTAAAGTAACGCCTCCAGTGCACCTTAAACCCTATTAGCTCATATCAACAGGCTGGTCTGACCTGATGAAAGTTTCCCTTTAACCTTTAGGGGACATGCACTGTAAATGTACAGCACCATAGGCTGGTACTACGCTCACAGCATTGGACATTTATGGCAAGGCTATAAAGCAAGCATAGGAGCTGTGCTCACTTCAATGTAGGTGAGTTTTGTCTGGTGAGGGGCAGCCACCACTAGTGACGGACATCAGCAATCACACTGATGTTTGCCATTAACCCTTTAGATGCTGGGATCAATGCAGATTATGGCATCTAAAGTAAAAATGACACATGCGATAAAAATAAGCATTACAGTGTTTGCAAGCTGTATCATGAATCTTCTGGCTGTACAAGAAGATCACCAATATTACTTATCAGTACGATGTTATTACATAGTATTGAACAGTATATGCAATATAATGTAGGCAGACAATATGATAGAGCAGCAGGAAATGCTAACTGAATGGTTGGGTGTATATGGAGAGGTATAAGCAGAGGAGAGAGAAGTGTTCATGGGTGTATATGAAGAGGTATTAACCCTAGAAGAAGGAAAGTGCTCATGGGTGTACAGGGAGAGGTATTATCAATAGAAAAAGAAGTGCTCATGGGTGTATAGAGAGAAGTATAAGCAATAGAGAGAAGTGCTCATGGGTGTATAGGGAGAAGTATTAGCAGTACAGAGGTAAGTGCTCATGGGTGTATAGGGAGATGTATTAGCAATAGAGAGGAAAGTGCTTATGCTGCTGTACGAAGCTCTGGCGAGACCTCACTTGGAGCAGTGCAGTGCTGGAGACCATGAGGGGAATTCATCAAGCTGTTTAGATGTTTGTTTGTTTTTTTATCTAAAATTGTCTTAAAAAAAAAGTTTCAGTCACTTCCCCTGCGACTTTTGTGTGACTTTTTCTACAGATCATATCTGAAAGTGAACTATCATGTGCAGTGCTTTAGACTAGTTTTATGCAGTGGGCACTGATACATTATCTGCAGCTTTTCTCTGAAAGTCGCAGCACCGTGATTTACATACAAGCTCACACAGGAAGGCATGTTCTTAGGCGACTTTTCACTTCTATAATAGCACATATACTAGTAAAATATTGATGAATGCCCCTCCATATCTCTAGAAGAATATAAATGCTTTGGAGAGAGTTCAGCGAAGACCAACTGAACTAGTACATGGATTGCAGGACAAAAGTTACCAGGAAAGGTTAAAGGATCTTAACATGTATAGAAGAAAGATGAGGCAGAGGGGATATGATAGATTTTTATGTACTGTACATAAAGGGACTCAACACGGTAAAGGAGAAAAGTATATCAAAAGAAGAAAAACTACCACAAGAGGACATAGGTTTAAATGGAATAGCCTTCCTGCAGAAGTGGTAGCTGCAAATACAGTGCAGGAGTATGGGAACATGCATGGGATAAGCATAAGGCTATTCTTCATATAAGATAGGGACAAGGACAATTCATAGTATTCAGGATATTGGGCAGACTAGATGGGCCAAATGGTTCTTATTTGCCGACACATTCTGTGTTTCTATGTTTATGATCCTATGCGGTGAACGACAAATACAAATATATATTTTTTTGCTTCACCATGCACTTTATGGTGAAATAAAAGGTGCCATTGCTAAGAACAAACGGCATGCAAAAAACAAGACCTCATATGGCTCTGTGGATAGAAGGAAAAACACAAAAATAAAAATTGTCTGTGTCCTTAAGGGTATGTTCACACATACAGGATCCTGGGTGGATTTGATGCACAAGATTTGTAACTGCCGATTTGACGCTGTGCTCAGTCATTTAGTTTATATTGAAATCTGCAGAAGAAAATCCTGCGCATCAAATCTGCAGCAGAAAATCCTGCGCATCAAATCTGCAGCAGAAAATCCTGCGCATCAAATCTGCGTACGTGTGAACGTACCCTAAAAGAGTTCTGTAGTGAAAAATACGGGGCCCCCGGCAGTCTGCTGGCAGGAGGCATGCTTACCCCCGCACAGAGCGGTGGCCGACACGTCCCTCCATCCTATAAAGATACAAGGAGGTGGTGTGTTGGCCGCGGCTTTCTGCAGGAGTCGGAACGGCCGCTTCCGGTAGACTGCCGGGGCCCCGTTCAGGAGATCGCAGGGTGGTCCCAGCAATTGGAACACCCCCCGCGATCTATAACTTATCCCCTATCCTTTGGCATGAGGATAAGTTATGTTTTACTGCATTACTCCTTTAACCCCTTAAGGACTGAGCCCTTTTTTGCAATTCTGACCACTGTCACTTTATGCAATAATAACTCTGGGATGCTTTCACCGATTATTCTGATTCCGAGATAGTTTTTTCGTGACATATTCTACTTTAACACAGTGGTAAATTTTCATTGTTACTTGCATCCTTTTTTGGTGAAAAATCCAAAAATTTCATGAACATTTTAAAAATTTTGCATTTTTCTAACTTTGAAACTCTCTGCTTGTAAGGAAAATGGATATTGCAAATAAATTATATATTGATTCACATATACAATATGTCTACTTCATATTTGGAAGACATCAGTGGGCTTCAAAGTTCAGCAGCAATTTTCCAATTTTCCACAAAATTTTCTAAATCGGAAATTTTCAGGGACCAGTTCAGTTTTGAAGTGGATTTGAAGGGTCTTCTTATTAGATATACCCCATAAATGACCCCATTATAAAAACTTCACCCCCCAAAGTATTCAAAATGACATTCAGAAAGTGTGTTAACCACAGGAATAGCAGCAAGGTAAAGGAGAAAATTCAAAATCTTCATTTTTTTACACTCGCATGTTCTTGTAGATCCAGTTTTTGAAATTGTACAAGGAGTAAAAGCCCCCCAAAATTTGTAATCCAATTTCTCTCGAGCAAGGAAATACCTCATATGTGGATGTCAAGTGATCTGTGGGTGCTCAGAAGGGAAGGAGCGACAATGGGATTTTGGAGAGTGAGTTTTTCTGAAATTGTTTTTTGGGGTATGTCACATTTAGGAAGCCGCTATGGTGCCAGAACAGCAAGGAACGTAACAATGGGTCCGCTGAGCCTTAACACCCCACAGGTGTTTGATGACTTTTCGTTAAAGTCGGATGTGTAAATGAATTTTATTTTCACTAAAATGCTGGTTTTCCCCCCAAATTTTACATTTTTACAAGGGGTTATAGGAGAAAATGCCCCCAAAATTTGTAACCCCATCTCTTTTTGAGTATGGAAATACCCCATGTCGCATTTAGGAAGCCCCTCTGGTGCCAGAACAGCAAAAAAAAAAAAAAAAAAAACACATGGCATACTATTTTGGAAACTACACTCCTCAAGGAATGTAACAAGGCGTACAGTGAGCCTTAACACTCCACAGGTGCTTGACAAATTTTTGCTAAAGTTGGACGTGAAAATGAAAAATTTTAATTTTTTCACTAAAATGCTGGTGTTACCCCAAATTTTTCATTTTCACAAGGAGTAATTGGAGAAAAAGCCTCCCAAAATTTGTAACCCCATTTCTTCTGAGTATGGAACTACAATGCTCAGAAAAGGAGGAGCGCCATTGGGCTTTTGGTGAGGTAACTTGGTTGGAATAGAAGTGGGAGGCCATGTGTGTTTACAAAGCGCCATGTGGTGCCAGAACAGTGGACCCCCCCACATGTGACCCCATTTTGGAAACTACACCCCTCACAGAATTTAATAAGGGGTACAGTGAGCATTTATGCCCCACTGGTGTTTGACAGATCTTTGGAACAGTGGGCTGTGCAAATGAAAAATAAAATTTTTCATTTTCACGGACCACTGTTCCAAAAATCTGTCAGACACCTGTGGCGTGTAAATGCTCACTGTACCCCTTATTACATTACATGAGTGGTGTAGTTTCCAAAATGGGGTCACATGTGGGGGGTCCACTGTTCTGGCACTATGGGGGCTTTGTAAACACACATGGCCTTCAATTTCAAACACCAAATTTCAAAAAGCCCAATGTCGCTCCTTCTCTTCTGAGCATTGTAGTTCGCCCGCAGAGCACTTTACATCCACATATGGGGTATTTTCTTATTCAGAAGAAATGGGGTTACAAATTTTGGGGGGCTTTTTTTTTCCTATTCTCCCTTGTGAAAATGAATTTTTTTTAATTTTTTTTATTTTCACATCCAAATTTAACTAAAATTTGACAAACACCTGTGGGTTGTTAAGGCTCACTATACCCCTTATTACATTCCGTGAGGGGTGTAGTTTCCAAAATGGGGTCACATGTGGGTATTTATTGTTTTGCATTTATGTCAGAACCGCTGTAAAATCAGCCACCCCAGTGCAATCACCAATTTAGACCTCAAATGTGCATATTGCACTCTCACTTCTGAGCCATGTTGTGTGCCCACAGAGCACTTTACGCTCACATATGGGGTATTTCTGTACTCAGGAGAAATTGTGTCACAAATTTTGGGGGTCTTTTTTTTTTTCCTTTTACCGCTTGTGAAAATTAAAAGTATGGGGCAACACCAGCATGTTAGTGTAAAAAAATGTTTTTTTTACACTAACATGGTGGTGTAGACCCCAACTTTACCTTTTCATAAGGGGTAAAAGGAGAAAAAGCCCCCCAAAATTTTTAACACAATTTATCCTGAGTATGTAGATACCACATATGTGGCCCTAAACTGTTTCCTTGAAATACGACAGCGCTCTGAAGCAAGAGAGCACCATGCGCATTTGAGGCCTAAATTGGGGATTTGAATCCGCCACAAAAATACCCTACGGCAGTGTTTCCCAAACAGGGTGTCTCCAGCTGTTGCAAAACTCCCCGGATGCCTTGACAGTCAGTGGCTGTCCGGCAATACTGTGAGTTTTTCAACAGCTGGAGGCTCTGTTGCTCAGTGCCGTACAAGACATTTTTTTTATTTTATTGGGGGGTACTGTATAGGGGAATGTAGTGTTTTACTTTTAATTTTGTGTAGTGTAGTGTTTTTAGGGTACATTCACATGGGCGGAGGTTTACAGTAAGTTTCTCGCTGGGAGTTTGAGCTGCGGCGGAAAATTTGCCGCATCTCAATCTTGCAGCAGAACTTGCTGTAAACCCACTCATGTGAATGTACCCTGAACATTCACATAGGGAGGCAAACCTCCAGCTGTTGCAAAACTACAACTCCCAGCATTCACTGACAGACCATACATGCTGGGAGTTGTTGTTATGCAACAGCTGGAGGCACATTGGTTGCAAAACACTGAGAGTTTGTTACTTAACTCAGTGTTTCGCAACCAGTGTGCCTCCAGCTGTTGCAAAACTAGAACTCCCAGCATGTACAGTCTCTCAGTGTATGCTGGGAGTTGTATTTTTGCAACAGCTGGAGGCACACTGGTTGCAAAACACTGAGTTAGGTAACAAACTCTGTTTCACAACCAATGCATCTCCAGCTGTTGCAAAACTGCAACAATCAGCATGCATTGACAGCCGAAGGGCATGCTGAGAGTTGTAGTTTTGCAACAGCTGGAGGCACACTGCTACAACTCCCAGCATACCCTTTGGTAGTCTGTGCATGTTGGGAGTTGTAGTTATGAACAACTGGATGCACACTTTTTCATAGAAAAAATGTGCCTCCAGCTGTTGCATAACTACAACCCCCAGCTTGCACAGACTACCAAAGGGAATGCCTGGAGTTGTAGTTGGAACTCCAGCTGTTTCAAAACTACAACTACCAGCATGCCCTTTGGCTTTGCATGCCGAGAGTTGTTGCTAAGCAACAGCAGGAGGTAAACAGGCCTCACCTCCTGCTGTATCCTGCCGCCGGGACCGCCGCCGCTGTATCCTGCCGCCGGGACCGATCCTGCTGCTCCTGTCGCCTTCACAGCACCAGAGGGGACCCCCACCAGACCAGGGCAAGGTAGGAGACCCCTCTGGTCCAATTGCCATCCCCAGCAGGTCCGTGATTGGTCTGTCGTTCCGGCCGATCAATCACATGATCGCGAGGCGGCACCCATGCCACCTCACTCCTGCTGAGTAAGGGTGAATGGGGCTGTCTCGGACAGCCCCATTCACCCTTTTTTCCGGGTCACCAGAGACCCGATTGACCCGGAATAACCGCAAATCGCACGTCTGAATTGATGCGCGATTTGCAGAGATCGCCGATATGGGGGACCTCAGGACCCCCCGGGCGAAATGCCAGGATGCCTGCTGAATGATATCAGCAGGCATCTCGGTCCCTGCCCTGCGTCGTTAAGGAGTTAAAACCAAAATAGGTCTGGATCTGAAGAGGTTAATAACAAACAAGTATTTAGTAAAAGAGATGTGTCAAATCTAGTAGAACAATGGTTTTCACTTATAATGTGTTCTGAAGACCTATAGAAAAGAAACAGACATAAGACACGATCAGTCTCTTTATGATGCTATTTTTTTCCACAGACACATTGATACATTATATCAGACATTTCTCATCTAATATTTTTACCTTCACTTTTATTCATCTTTTGAACCAGGAAGCAAAAACTTACATTCTTACTTAGTTACGTGCAACGCTGAAGACAGGTTTAACAGGAAAAACAGCACAAAGTCTAATCTTTACATAGGTTCATGACACTATTATAAAATGCACTTTATATTTCCATTCGAAACTGTGAAAATGGGTTTTACTTTTAGGTCAATGTTTATTTAATTAAAGGTTAAATTTGAAAGAAAGAGGAAAACATCATCATTAACCCCTAGATGACCCAGGACATACCTGTATGCCTTGGCTGCCTAGTACGTGACGCACCAAGACATACAGTCATGGCCATAATTGTTGGCACCTCTGAAATTTTTCAAGAAAATGAAGTATTTCTCACAGAAAAGGATTGTAGTAACACATGTTTTGGTATACACATGTTTATTCCCTTTTGTATGTATTGGAACTAAACCAAAAAAGGGAGGGAAAAAAGCAAATTGGACATAATGTCACATCAAACTCCAAAAATTATTGGCACCCTTTCAAAATTGTGGAAAAATATGATCGTTTCAAGCATGTGATGCTCCTTTTAACTCACCGGGGGCAAGTAACAGGTGTGAGCAATATAAAAATCACACCTAAAAGCAGATAAAAAGGAGAGAAGTTCACTTAGTCTTTGCGTGTCTGTGTGTGCCACACTAAGCATGGACAACAGAAAGAGGAGACGAGACCTGTCTGAGGACTTAAGCACCAAAATTGTGGAAAAATATCAACAATCTCAAGGTTACAAGTCGATCTCCAGAGATCTAGATTTGTCTTTGTCCACAGTGCGCAACATTATCAAGAAGTTTGCAACCCATGGCACTGTAGCTAATCTCCCTGGGCATGGAGGGAAGAGAAAAATGGATGAAAGGTGTCAACGCAGGATAGTCCAGATGGTGGATAAGCAGCCCCAAACAAGTTCTACAGATATTCAAGCTGTCCTGCAGGCTCAGGGAGCATCAGTGTCAGTGCGAACTATCCATCGACATTTAAATGAAATGAAACGCTATGGCAGGAGTAATCCAAAATGCTTCTGGGAGAACACCTTGTGGACAGATGAGACCAAGCTAGAGCTTTTTGGTAAAGCACATCATTCTACTGTTTACCGAAAATGGAATGAGGCTACAAAGAAAAGAACACAGTACCTACAGTGTAATATGGTGGAGGTTCAATGATGTTTTGGGGTTGTTTTGCTGCCTCTGCCTTGAATGTGTCAGAAAGCTGGGTTTGCAAACGAGATCTTGGGTCTTCCAGCAGGACAATGACCCCAAACATACTTCAAAAAGCACCTAGAAATGGATGGCAACAAAGCGTGGAGAGTTCTGAAGTGGCCAGCAATGAGTCCAGATCTAAATCCCATTGAACACCCGTGGCGAGAACTTAAAATTGCTGTTGGGAAAAGGCGCCTTCCAATAAGAAACATGGAGCAATTTGCAAAGGAAGAGTGGTCCAACATTCCGGCTGAGAGGTGTAAGGAGCTTATTGATGGTTATAGGAAGCGACTGAGTTCAGTTATTTTTTCCAAAGGGTGTGCAACCAAATATTACGTCAAGGGTGCCAACAATTTTGTCCAGCCCATTTTTGGAGTTTGGTGTGACAGTATGTCCAATTAGCTTTTTTTCCTCCCTTTTTTGGTTTATTTCCAATACACACATAGGGAATAAACATGTGTATAGCAAAACATGTGTTACTGCAATCCTTTTCTGTGACAAACACTTCCTTTTCTTGAAAAATTTCAGGGGTGCCAACAATTACGGCCATGACTGTATAAGTACATCCTGAGTGTCATCCGGACTATGAATTTAGCGCAGGAGTTGCTCTCACTTTACAGTTTGCGGGTCATGGCTGCTGATAGCAAAATTACTGATGCCCATCATTAACCCTTCAGATTACAGCATCTGATTTATTAGAGTGGCTTTGAGAGACTCATCAGACAACAGGCATTGCGATCCGGAGGGGGTCTGATAAGTAAAGATAGCAGCTGGAGGTCTGCTTATTTGCTCCAGGACCACTCAGGGAATCTTCTTGTATGATACCACTGATCTGTATCATCAGCAATCTACTTGTCTGGTCTGCAACATAAATCTATGTTCTGGTGTCCAAAGTAACAGGGCAACAGGATGTACATTTACAGGTGATAAGGAGATATGCAGCATAAGTGCTAAGGCTAACTTCATTAGCCTGATTTTGTGGGAGGAGCGGGAAGACTACAAGAACCCGCGGCTTCCTGCCATCTGACGCTGCGTGTTCTTCACATCATCACTGATCAACTGACTGACGGGTCAGCTGACCAGAAGTCTCCAGCAGCGTCGGCGTGGCTGGGACTGTCTGAGGCTCACGGCAGCGTCCTCCTCGCTCCGGAGGTAAGCCGCAGCATCGGGGAAACCTCAGTCAGTCCATGATATTATGCTCAATTGCAGCCATTTAACCCCTTAAGGACCAGGCCATTTTACACCTTAGGACCAGAGCGTTTTTTGCACATCTGACCACTGTCACTTTAAACATTAATAACTCTGGAATGCTTTTAGTTATCAATCTGATTCCGAGATTGTTTTTCCGTGACATATTCTACTTTAACATAGTGGTAAAATTTTGTGGTAACTTGCATCCTTTCTTGGTGAAAAGTCCCAAAATTTGATGAAAAATTTGAAAATTTTGCATTTTTCTAACTTTGAAGCTTTCTGCTTGTGAGGAAAATGAATATTTAAAATATTTTTTTTTTATTCACATTTCCAATATGTCTACTTTATGTTTTCATCATAAAATTGACAAGTTTTAACTTTTGGAAGACACCAGAGGGCTTCAAAGTTCAGCAGCACTTTTCCAATTTTTCACAAAATTTTGAACCTCGCTTTTTTTCAGAGACCAGTTCAGGTTTGAAGTGGATTTGAAGGGTCTTCCCATTAGAAATACCCCACAAATGACCCCATTATAAAAACTACACCCCCAAAGTATTTAAAATGACAATCAGTAAGTGTTTTAAGCCTTTAGGTGTTTCACAGGAATAGCAGCAAAGTGAAGGAGAAAATTCACAATCTTTATTTTTTACACTCGCATGTTCTTGTAAACCCAATTTTTGAATTTTTACAAGGGGTAAAAGGAGAAAATGTATACTTATATTTGTAGCCCAATTTCTCTCGAGTAAGCACATACCTCATATGTCTATGTAAAGTGTTCGGCGGGCGCAGTAGAGGGCTCAGAAGGGAAGGAGCGACAAGGGGATTTTGGAGAGTACGTTTTTCAGAAATGGTTTTTGGGGGGCATGTTGCATTTAGGAAGCCCCTATGGTGCCAGAAGAGCAAAAATAACCCACATGGCATACCATTTTGGAAACTAGACCCCTTGGGGAACGTAACAAGGAATAAAGTGAGCCTTAATACCCCACAGGTGTTTCACGACTTTTGCATATGTAAAAAAAGTAATATTTTTTTTCACTAAAATGTGTGTTTCCCCCCAAATTTCACATTTTTGCAAGGGTTAATAGCAGAAAATACCCCCCAAAATTTGTAACCCCATCTCTTCTGAGTATGGAGGTACCCCATAAGTGGACCTGAAGTGCACTACGGGCGAAGTACAATGCTCAGAAGAGGAGGAGCACCATTGAGCTTTTGGAAAGAGAATTCGTTTGGAATGGTAGTCAGGGGCCATGTGCATTTACAAAGCCCCCCGTGGTGCCAGAACAGTGGACCCCCTCACAAGTGACCCCATTTTGGAAACTACACCCCTCACAGAATTTAATAAGTGGTGCAGTGAGCATTTACACCCCACTGGCGTTTGACAGATCTTTGGAACAGTGGGCTGTGCAAATGGAAAATAAAATTTTTCATTTTCACGGATCACTGTTCCAAAAATCTGTCAGACACCTGTGGGGCATAAATGCTCACTGTACCCCTTATTACATTACATGAGGGGTGTAGTTTCCAAAATGGGGTCACATATGGGGGGTCCATTGTTCTGGTACCATGGGGGCTTTGTAAACACAAGTGGCCTTCAATTCCGGACAAATTTTCTCTTCAAAATCCCAATGGCGCTCCTTCTCTTCTGAGCATTGTAGTGCACCCATAGAGCACTTTACATCCACATATGGGGTATGCTCTTACTCAGAAGAAATTGGGTTACAAATTTTGGGGGGCTTTTTTTTATTTTCCCTTGTGAAAATGAAAAATTTTGGGTGACACCAGCATTTTAGTGAAAAAAATTATTTTTTTTTCATTTTCCCATCCAACTTTAATGAAAATTTCTCAAACACCTGTTGGGTGTTCAGGCTCACTATACCCCTTGTTACGTTCTATGAGGGGTGTCGTTTCCAAAATGGGGTCACATGTGGGTATTTATTTTTTGGGGTTTATGTCAGAACCGCTGTAAAATCAGCCATCCCTGTGCAAATCACCAATTTAGGCCTCAAATGTACATGGTGCGCTCTCACTCCTGAGCCTTGTTGTGCGTCCGCAGAGCATTTTACGCCCACATATGGGGTATCTCCGTACTCAGGAGAAATTGCGTTACAAATTTTGGGGGTCTTTTTTCCTTTTACCTCCCGTGAAAATAAAAAGTAAAGGACAACACCAGCATGTTAGTGTAAAAAAATTTTTTTTTTTACACTAACAGGCTGGTGTAGACCCCAACTTTTCTTTTTCATAAGGGGTAAAAGGAAAAAAAGCCCCCAAAATTAGTAGTGCAATTTCTCCCGAGTACGGAGATACCCCATATGTGGCACTAAACTGTTTCCTTGAAATACGACAGGGCTCTGAAGTGAGAGAGCGCCATGCGCATTTGAGGACTAAATTAGGGATTGCACAGGGGTGGACATAGGGGTATTCTACGCCAGTGATTTCCAAACAGGGTGCCTCCAGCTGTTGCTAAACTCCCAGCATGCCTGGACAGTTAGTGGCTGTCCGGAAATGCTGGGAGTTGTTGTTTTGCAACAGCTGGAGGCTCTGTTTTGGAAACACTGCTGTACAATATGTTTTTTATTTTTTATTAGGGGGACAGTGTAAGGGGGTGTATATGTAGTGTTTTACCCTTTATTATGTGTTAGTGTAGTGTAGTGTTTTTAGGGTACGTTCACACTGGCGGGTTTACAGTGAATTTACCGCTAGGAGTTTGCGCTGCGGTGAAAAATTTGCCACAGCTCATACTTGAAGCAGAAAACTTACTGTAAACCCGCCCGTGTGAATGTACCCTGTACGTTCACATGGGGGGGCAAACCTCCAGCTGTTTCAAAACTACAACTCCCAGCATGTACTGACAGATCGTGCATGCTGGGAGTTGTACTTTTGCAACAGCTGGAGGCACACTGGTTGGAAAACCTTCAGTTAGGTTCTGTTACCTAACTCAGTATTTTCCAACCAGTGTGCCTCCAGCTGTTGCAAAACTTCAACTCCCAGCATGTACTGATCGCCGAAAGGCATGCTGGGTGATGTAGTTATGCAACAGCTGGAGGGATCGCAACTACAACTCCCAGCATGCAGAGACAGCTGTTTGCTGTTTAGGCTTGCTGGGAGTTGCAGTTTTGCAACATTTGGAGAGTTATAGTTTAAAGACCACTGCACAGTGGTCTCCAAACTGTGGACCTCCAGATGTTGCAAAACTACAACTCCCAGCATGCCCAGACAGCAAACTGCTGTCTGGGCATGCTGGGAGTTGTAGTTTTGCAACATCTGGAGGTGCACAGTATAGAGATCACTTTGCAGTGGTCTCAAACTGTAGACCTCCAGCTGTTGCAAAACTGCAACTCCCAGCAAGCCTAAACAGCTCTCTGGGCATGCTGGGAGTTGTAGTTTTGCAACATCTGGAGGGTTACAGTTTAGAGACCACTATAGTGGTCTCAGACTGTAGCCCTCCAGATGTTGCTAAGTAACTCACCGGCTTCCGTTGGATCCAGGGAGCTGCGTCGCGGTCCTCTTCTTCCGCCGATCGTCGCCCGCTGCCGCCGCTGATCGTCGCCCGCTGCCGTCGCCGATAGGTAAGTGGATCTTCGGCGCCGGTCCCTCTCGATTTCCCCGTCCTGCCCCGTCTATTGTGGGTGGACAGAACGGGGAAACCGAAAGTAAACCCCTCCGCCCCCGACCTGCTATTGGTGGTCGCGTCCAGACCACCAATAGCAGAGATAGGAGGGGTGGCAACCCTGCCACCTCACTCCTATCGCTACAGGGGGATCGTGGGTGTCTAGGACACCCGCGATCCCCCTTCTATTCCGGGTCACCGGGTCACCATAGACCCGTATGACCCAGAATCGGCGCAAATCGCAAGTGTGAATTCACTTGCGATTTGCGCCGATCGCCGACATGGGGGGGGTCTAATGACCCCCCTGGGCATTTGCGCGGGGTGCCTGCTGATAGATATCAGCAGTCACCCCGGCCCGATCCCCGCCCGGCGCGCGGCGGGGACCGAAATTCCCACGGGCGTACAGGTACGCCCTTGGTCCTTAAGTACCAGGGAGCAAAGGCGTACCTGTACGCCCTTGGTCCTTAAGGGGTTAAACAAACAACAAAAAACGTGGTCTCAAATGGCTGGAGGTGCTCAATCCCAAATGCGGTTGTGCATTTATACTGGGGGAGCAGATCCTGCCCTTGTAGTCCGTTGCTAGGGGCGATCCCCAGCATAAAAATGCATACAATGGAGGATGCCTGCAGTGGACTACAAGTGCCACAATAGAATCCTACACCAGATAGACGGTGTGGATGTGTAACAATTAGAATAATGCAATACAGGAATATGGGTGCACTACTGTGTTAGATGTATGCAATGACATTGGCTATCCTTCAACACTGATGTTAAAATTGAGACATTCTCCAGTATATCCTCATATGAAGGACATACCAGAGCCCGCGCACCAACGTCAAGGTTTCTCAAAATGGCGCGGGACCTAACGCTAATCCTACCTGTGCGTGATAAGCAAAACAGGGGCCAGTGGGCAATTACGGCAGCATTCAGTTGACTCACAGCATCCTCCCAGGTACCCTCCAGCGTGACTGAGCACACATACAATGGGAGAGGGGAGGCAAGCTGCAAGCCCCACCTGAGTTGGCTAATATAGGTGCATGGCCTCACAGGTGCTACCCTAATGCTGCCTGGAAGTATTCAGGGCGCATTAACTATGGAGTTTACACACCTCCAAGTATGAAATTTAAACAAATAACAAAAAACGTGGTGTCAAATGGCTGGAGATGCTCAACCCCAAATGTGGTTGTGCATTTATTCTGGGGGAGCAGATCCTGCCCTTGTAGTCCATTGCTAGGGGCGATCCCCAGCATAAAAATGCATACCATGGAGGATGCCTGCAGCGGACTACAAGTGCCACAATAGAATCCTACACCAGATAGACGGTGTGGATGTGTAACAATTAAAATAATACAATACAGGAATATTTGTGCACTACTGTGGTAGATGTATACAGTGACATTGGCTATCCCTCAACACTGATGTTAAAATTGAGACATTCGCCAGTATATCCTAATATGAAGGACATACCAGAGCCCGCACACCAACGCCAAGGTTTCTCAAAATGGCGCGGGACCTAACGCTAATCCTACCTGTGCGTGATAAGCAAAACAGGGGCCAGTGGGCAATTACGGCAGCATTCGGTCGACTCACAGCCTCCTCCCAGGTACCCTCCAGCGTGACTGAACACACATGCAATGGGAGGAGGGAGCCAAGCTGCAAGCCCCACCTGAGTTGGCTAATATAGGTGCATGGCCTCACAGGTGCTACCCTAATGCTGCCTGGAAGTATTCAAGGCGCATTAACTATGGAGTTTACACACCTCCAAGTATGAAATTTAAACAAACAACAAAAAACGTGGTCTCATACTTCATACTTGGAGGTGTGTAAACTCTATAGTTAATGCGCCCTGAATACTTCTAGGCAGCATTAGGGTAGCACCTGTGAGGCCATGCCCCTATATTAGCCAACTCAGGTGGGGCTTGCTTGTTACACATCCCCACCATCTATCTGGTGTAGGATTCTACTGTGGCACTTGTAGTCCGCTGCAGGCATCCTCCATTGTATGCATTTTTATGCTGGGGATCATCCCTAGCAACGGACTACAAGGGCAGGATCTGCTCCCCCAGTAAAAATGCACAACCGCATTTGGGGTTGAGCACCTCCAGCCATTTGAGACCACGTTTTTTGTTTAAATTTCATACTTGGAGGTGTGTAAACTCTATAGTTAATGCACCTTGAATACTTCCAGGCAGCATTAGGGTAGCACCTGTGAGGCCATGCATCTATATTAGCCAACTCAGGTGGGGCTTGCAGCTTGCCTCCCCCTTCCATTGTATGTGTGCTCAGTCACGCTGGAGGGTACCTGGGAGGATGCTGTGAGTCGACCGAATGCTGCCGTAATTGCCCACTGGCCCCTGTTTTGCTTATCACGCACAGGTAGGATTGGCGTTAGGTCCCGCGCCATTTTGAGAAACCTTGACGTTGGTGTGCGGGCTCTGGTATGTCCTTCATATGAGGATATACTGGCGAATGTCTCAATTTTAACATCAGTGTTGAGGGATAGCCAATGTCATTGCATACATCTAACACAGTAGTGCACCCATATTCCTGTATTGTATTATTTCAATTGCAGCCATGCCACTTGCTATAAATCGTGGTCAGGTTTTGGGAATTAGCTGGGCTCAGACAGGTTTCAATAAGTTAGGGCGCATACTTAATTTTCCATGTCTACCATTCATTATCGACAAAGAAAAAAAAAGTTTTTATATATGTATATAGGTATATATATATATATATATATATATATATATATATATAGCAACAGAAGAATGCAGCAGCACACTGCCAGCACAAGGATATAGGTGAAACATGAAAATGCAGTTAAAACAGGGAGAGCTATACAGCTATGGTGTAATAGATGCAAATGTGAAACTATGAAATAGTGAGGCACTTAGCTCGCAAATTTGTCTCCGCCGGCGGTCAAATAGCTTGGACTAAAGTGCTGGCTGACTTATTGTTTGTCTGTATTGCACATACGGGGGAGTGGCTACCTCCATGTTGGCCTTGCACCCCACCCACCTCTATCAGGTGTGTATATAAGGTGTCTTGGATGTTCCAGACCCTGCCATGCTTACTGAATTGTTCACACAGAGGCATATTCACAGTGTCGGGTCCGTCCCAATGAGGCCACCTTATCGCGGTGGGACGGTCCAAGCTATTTGACCGCCGGCGGAGACAAATTTGCGAGCTAAGTGCCTCACTATTTCATAGTTTCACATTTGCATCTATTACACCATAGCTGTATGGCTCTCCATGTTTTATCTGCATGTTCATGTTTCACCTATATCCTTGTGCCGGCAGTGTGCTGCTGCATTCTTCTGTTGCTGTATATCTAGCCTAGTAGCGTGCACCTGTAGGCCAGGTCCATATAATAGCTTGGTATCAACTAAAGTGCTGGCTGACTTATTCTTTGTCTATATATGTGACACTCATGCAGGTTTGGTTGTGGAAGGCAGGTATATTTCTCCCAGGTTCCTTTCCTATGTGAGGTAACTCCAGAGCCTCTCACCTGCCAGGTGATTGATTAAGGTGAATGAGAGGGTGGATATAAAAGAGAAGCCAGGAGGTCAGATCTCTCTCTCTGGCTGAGGACACAGAACGCCTGTCTGTGGAGAGACTTATGTGAGTAAAGGTTGCTGAAAGTATTTTTGTTAGCTGGCAGAGAGAAGCTCTCCAGCTGGTAGTGAGGGTCATCACTTGTATAGTTAGTGCCGGACAGGCAAGGTTTTTCTTTTGTTCCTGTATTGTTATTTTTATTTGGCTTGCAACCTTTCTAATAAACCTGACCAAGAGTCAGATTGCATGAACTTGCTGCTGTTTGCCTGATTTGGATAAAGACAGACACGTGTCCCTTTCCTCAGCAAAGGGCGATCCCTGACACTTCCCACAATTTGGTGTCGGATGCGGGCAGCACATTAAAGGTGAAGTTGTTTCTGGGACCCACAGATTTGGACAGCAAGCGGCTGTCACCACAGCAGAGGGTTCTGCACAGTGTGCCACAGCAGGAGCGAACTGTGTTAAAGTGACAAATAATGGATGACGTTGTGAAGGCCTTGGTGCAGTCTGTTGCTGCACAGCAAGAGGCTACCAGAGAGCAACAGCATACAAATCACCTGCTGGCGGCCCAGCTGACTGCTTTAACAGAGGCCTCAAATAAAGACCGCCAGATGTTGCAGGAGATGATGCAGTATGTGCAGCCACAGTCCACATAAAGAGATATCCGTGCGAACCAATATCTGCAAAAGATGACGCCGGAAGATGATGTGGAGGCGTTTCTTGCAACCTTTGGGAGGACAGCTACACGAGAAGCGTGGCCTAAGGAGCGTTGGGCGGGCTTGGTGGCCCCATTCCTCATAGGAGAAGCACAAAAAGCTTACTATGATCTTGAACCTGAGGCAGCCCAGGACTTTGATAAACTGAAAGCAGAGATCCTGGCCCGTTTGGGTGTAACCCTAGCGGTCAGAGCCCAGAGAGTGCACCAGTGGGCATACAATGTGGGTAAGCCACCACGTTCCCAGATGTTTGACCTCATCCATCTGACCAGGAAGTGGCTACAACCAGATGTTTTACCAGCACCTGAGGTGGTTCAACGTGTTGTTATGGGCCGATACCTAAGGGCTCTACCACCAGCATTAAGGAAGTGGGTAAGCCACGGAGATCCCAAAACCGCAGACCAGCTTGTGGATCTTGTTGAAAGGTATTCGGCGGCGGAGGAGCTGTTGAGTAACACCCAGTCCCAATCCTCAATCATCCGGACAGCAAAAGTTCCTGGTAAGACTGTTCTGGGGTTCATGGGAACTGGGAAGAATGTAAAGACTTCACATGAGAAGTATGAGACTGTGGGCTCAGGAAAGCCTAAAATGCAGGACTATGGACTGTGCAAAGATAACATAAGATGTTTTCGTTGCCATGAGTTGGGACATATTGCCATGAACTGTCCTTTGACTATTGAACCTATGCAATGTGATGCTACATTTTTGAAAAAACGAATGTCTATGTTTGCTCAAGTAGTGTGTACTGCTGCCAGCTCAGTCGGGTCTAAAAAACACCTGTGTGAGCTGACAGTAGATGATAAAAAGGCGGTTGCTTTGTTAGACTCAGGGAGTGTGGTAAGTCTGGTAAAGGCCAGCATCATAGGTTCTTCTAACAGGCATCCAGACACTTTCACTGTAACATGTGTGCATGGGGATACTTGTAAATACCAAACTGCTATTGCTTGTATTTCAACTCCTTATGGTTCTGTGTGTCACAAGGTGGGGATAGTCCCAGCTTTAATGCATGATGTTATACTTGGTAGGGATTTTCCATATTTTTGGAAATTGTGGGAATACAATCTGGTAATTAAAGAGGGTACACCTGGTAGGCCCGCAACACCTGACTTAAGCCCTGAGCCAATTGAGAGTTCCCCAGTGGAGGATGTAGTTGGGGTGTCTGCAGAAAGGCCTTTAACCTTTCCTTTTTCTGTTATGACAGGGGATTTTGGAGAACCCCAACCAGAGACAGAAACTCAAGGGATCCCCCAACAATGTATACCTGATTTAGAGGTCAGAAAAGATGACTTTCAAAGTGAGCAGTTAAAGGACCCCTCACTAGCTCGAGCCAGAGAAAATGTAAAAGTAATAAATGGGGTACAGGTCGAGCCTGGGGCTAGGCTTGCTTTCCCTTATATGTCCCTGGAAAATGATTTACTGTACCAGATAGATAAAAAAGGGGAGGATACCGTACAGCAGCTAGTGGTTCCAAAGGCATTTAGGAGAACAGTTTTGGATCTGGCACATGGGCACATTGTAGGGGGCCATCTGGGGGTCCAGAAAACTACATAGAGAATTTTGCTTAGATTCTTCTGGCCCGGTTTACATCATGATATAAAAGAGTATTGTGAATCATGCCCAGAGTGTCAGATGTCTGCTCCTAAGCCCCATTTTCGCAGCCCCCTAGTTCCCTTACCTATAATTGAGGTACCGTTTGAACGGATTGGGATGGATTTAGTTGGTCCCCTGGTAAGGTCAGCCCGTGGTCACCAACATATATTAGTCATAATGGATTATGCTACTGTTACGCCGAGCGCTCCGGGTCCCCGCTCCTCCCCGGAGCGCTCGCTTCACTCCCCCCGCTGCAGCGCTCCGGTCACGTCCTCTGACCCGGGGCGCTGCGATCCTGCTGCCAGCCGGGATGCGATTCGCGATGCGGGTAGCGCCCGCTCGCGATGCGCACCCCGGCTCCCCTACCTGACTCGCTCCCCGTCTGTTCTGTCCCGGCGCGCGCGGCCCCGCTCCCTAGGGCGCGCGCGCGCCGGGTCTCTGCGATTTAAAGGGCCACTGCGCCGCTGATTGGCGCAGTGGTTCCAATTAGGGTTTTCACCTGTGCACTTCCCTATATTACCTCACTTCCCTTGCACTCCCTTGCCGGATCTTGTTGCCTTAGTGCCAGTGAAAGCGTTCCTTGTGTGTTCCTTGCCTGTGTTTCCAGACCTTCTGCCGTTGCCCCTGACTACGATCCTTGCTGCCTGCCCCGACCTTCTGCTACGTCCGACCTTGCTTCTGCCTACTCCCTTGTACCGCGCCTATCTTCAGCAGCCAGAGAGGTGAGCCGTTGCTAGTGGATACGACCTGGTCACTACCGCCGCAGCAAGACCATCCCGCTTTGCGGCGGGCTCTGGTGAAAACCAGTAGTGGCTTAGAACCGGTCCACTAGCACGGTCCACGCCAATCCCTCTCTGGCACAGAGGGTCCACTACCTGCCAGCCGGCATCGTGACAGTAGATCCGGCCATGGATCCCGCTGAAGTTCCTCTGCCAGTTGTCGCTGACCTCACCACGGTGGTCGCCCAGCAGTCACAACAGATAGCGCAACAAGGCCAACAGCTGTCTCAACTGACCGTTATGCTACAACAGTTGCTACCACAGCTTCAGCAGTCATCTCCTCCGCCAGCTCCTGCACCTCCTCCGCAGCGACTGGCCGCTCCTGGGATACGCTTATCCTTGCCGGATAAATTTGATGGGGACTCTAAGTTTTGCCGTGGCTTTCTTTCCCAATGTTCCCTGCATCTGGAGATGATGTCGGACCTGTTTCCCACTGAAAGGTCTAAGGTGGCTTTCGTAGTCAGTCTTCTGTCCGGAAAAGCCCTGTCATGGGCCACACCGCTCTGGGACCGCAATGACCCCGTCACTGCCTCTGTACACTCCTTCTTCTCGGAAATCCGAAGTGTCTTTGAGGAACCTGCCCGAGCCTCTTCTGCTGAGACTGCCCTGTTGAACCTGGTCCAGGGTAATTCTTCCGTTGGCGAGTATGCCGTACAATTCCGTACACTTGCTTCAGAATTGTCCTGGAATAATGAGGCCCTCTGCGCGACCTTCAAAAAAGGCCTATCCAGCAACATTAAAGATGTTCTGGCCGCACGAGAAATTCCTGCTAATCTACATGAACTTATTCACCTAGCCACTCGCATTGACATGCGTTTTTCTGAAAGGCGTCAGGAACTCCGCCAAGATATGGACTCTGTTCGCACGAGGCGTTTCGTCTCCTCGGCTCCTCTCTCCTCTGGTCCCCTGCAATCTGTTCCTGTGCCTCCCGCCGTGGAGGCTATGCAGGTCGACCGGTCTCGCCTGACACCTCAAGAGAGGACACGACGCCGTATGGAGAACCTCTGCCTGTACTGTGCTAGTACCGAACACTTCCTGAGGGATTGTCCTATCCGTCCTCCCCGCCTGGAAAGACGTACGCTGACTCCGCACAAAGGTGAGACAGTCCTTGATGTCTACTCTGCTTCTCCACGTCTTACTGTGCCTGTGCGGATGTCTGCCTCTGCCTTCTCCTTCTCTACAGTGGCCTTCTTGGACTCTGGATCTGCAGGAAATTTTATTTTGGCCTCTCTCGTCAACAGGTTCAACATCCCAGTGACCAGTCTCGCCAGACCCCTCTACATCAATTGTGTAAATAATGAAAGATTGGACTGTACCATACGTTTCCGCACGGAGCCCCTTCTTATGAGCATCGGATCTCATCATGAGAGGATTGAACTTTTGGTCCTCCCCAATTGCACCTCGGAGATTCTCCTTGGACTTCCCTGGCTTCAACTTCATTCCCCAACCCTGGATTGGTCCACTGGGGAGATCAAGAGTTGGGGGTCCTCTTGTTCCAAGAACTGTCTAAAACCGGTTCCCAGTAACCCTTGCCGTAACTCTGTGGTTCCTCCAGTAACCGGTCTCCCTAAGGCCTATATGGACTTCGCGGATGTTTTCTGCAAAAAACAAGCTGAGACTCTACCTCCTCACAGGCCTTATGATTGCCCTATCGACCTCCTCCCGGGTACCACTCCACCCCGGGGCAGAATTTATCCTCTCTCTGCCCCAGAGACTCTTGCCATGTCCGAATACGTCCAGGAGAATCTAAAAAAGGGCTTTATCCGTAAATCCTCCTCTCCTGCCGGAGCCGGATTTTTCTTTGTGTCCAAAAAAGATGGCTCCCTACGTCCTTGCATTGACTACCGCGGTCTTAATAAAATCACGGTTAAGAACCGCTACCCCTTACCCCTCATCTCTGAACTCTTTGATCGCCTCCAAGGTGCCCACATCTTCACTAAATTGGACTTAAGAGGCGCCTATAACCTCATCCGCATCAGAGAGGGGGACGAGTGGAAAACGGCATTTAACACCAGAGATGGACACTTTGAGTATCTGGTCATGCCCTTTGGACTGTGCAATGCCCCTGCCGTCTTCCAAGACTTTGTCAATGAAATTTTTCGTGATCTGTTATACTCCTGTGTTGTGGTATATCTGGACGATATCCTAATTTTTTCTGCCAATCTAGAAGAACACCGCCAGCATGTCCGTATGGTTCTTCAGAGACTTCGTGACAACCAACTCTATGCCAAAATTGAGAAATGTCTGTTTGAATGCCAATCTCTTCCTTTTCTAGGATATTTGGTCTCTGGCCAGGGACTACAGATGGATCCAGACAAACTCTCTGCCGTCTTAAATTGGCCACGCCCCTCCGGACTCCGTGCTATCCAACGCTTTTTGGGGTTCGCCAATTATTACAGGCAATTTATTCCACATTTTTCTACCATTGTGGCTCCTATCGTGGCTTTAACCAAGAAAAATGCTGATCCCAAGTCCTGGCCTCCTCAAGCAGAAGACTCCTTTAAACGACTCAAGTCTGCCTTTTCTTCGGCTCCCGTGCTCTCCAGACCTGACCCTTCCAAACCCTTCCTATTGGAGGTTGATGCCTCCTCAGTAGGAGCTGGAGCGGTTCTTCTACAAAAAAATCCTTCCGGGCATGCTGTCACTTGTGGTTTTTTCTCTAGGACCTTCTCTCCAGCGGAGAGGAACTACTCCATCGGGGATCGAGAGCTTCTAGCCATTAAATTAGCACTTGAGGAATGGAGGCATCTGCTGGAGGGATCAAGATTTCCTGTTATTATCTACACCGACCACAAGAACCTCTCCTACCTCCAGTCGGCCCAACGGCTGAATCCTCGCCAGGCCCGGTGGTCTCTGTTCTTTGCCCGATTTAATTTTGAGATTCACTTTCGTCCTGCCGATAAGAACATTAGGGCCGATGCTCTCTCTCGTTCCTCGGATGCCTCAGAAGTTGATCTCCCTCCGCAACACATCATTCCACCTGACTGCCTGATCTCCACTTCTCCTGCCTCCATCAGGCAGACTCCTCCAGGAAAGACCTTTGTTTCTCCACGCCAACGCCTCGGAATCCTCAAATGGGGTCACTCCTCCCATCTCGCAGGTCATGCGGGCATCAAGAAATCTGTGCAACTCATCTCCCGCTTCTATTGGTGGCCGACTCTGGAGACGGATGTTGGGGACTTTGTGCGAGCCTGCACTATCTGTGCCCGGGATAAGACTCCTCGCCAGAAGCCCGCTGGTTTTCTTCATCCTCTGCCTGTCCCCGAACAGCCTTGGTCTCTGATTGGTATGGATTTTATTACTGATTTACCCCCTTCCCGTGGCAACACCGTTATTTGGGTGGTCGTTGATCGATTCTCCAAAATGGCACATTTCATCCCTCTTCCTGGTCTTCCTTCTGCGCCTCAGTTGGCTAAACAATTTTTTGTACACATTTTTCGTCTTCACGGGTTGCCTACGCAGATTGTCTCGGATAGAGGGGTCCAATTCGTGTCTAAATTCTGGAGGGCTCTCTGTAAACAACTCAAGATTAAATTAAATTTTTCCTCTGCATATCATCCCCAGTCCAATGGACAAGTAGAAAGAATTAACCAGATCCTGGGTGATTATTTGCGACATTTTGTTTCCTCCCGCCAGGATGACTGGGCAGATCTCCTTCCATGGGCCGAATTTTCGTATAACTTCAGGGTCTCTGAATCTTCCTCCAAATCCCCATTTTTCGTGGTGTACGGCCGTCACCCTCTTCCCCCCCTCCCTACCCCCTTGCCCTCTGGTCTGCCCGCTGTGGATGAAATTTCTCGTGACCTTTCCATTATATGGAGAGAGACCCAAAATTCTCTCTTACAGGCTTCTTCACGCATGAAGAGGTTCGCGGATAAGAAAAGAAGAGCTCCCCCCGTTTTTTCCCCTGGAGACAAGGTATGGCTCTCCGCTAAATATGTCCGCCTCCGTGTCCCTAGCTACAAGTTGGGACCACGCTATCTTGGTCCTTTCAAAATTTTGTGTCAAATTAATCCTGTCTCTTATAAACTTCTTCTTCCTCCTTCTCTTCGTATCCCTAATGCCTTTCACGTCTCTCTTCTCAAACCACTCATCCTCAACCGTTTTTCTCCCAAATCTGTTCCTCCCACTCCTGTTTCCGGCTCCTCGGACGTCTTCTCGGTCAAGGAAATTTTGGCTGCCAAAAAGGTCAGAGGGAAAAATTTTTTTTTAGTAGACTGGGAGGGTTGTGGTCCTGAAGAGAGATCCTGGGAACCTGAGGACAACATCCTTGACAAAAGTCTGCTCCTCAGGTTCTCAGGCTCCAAGAAGAGGGGGAGACCCAAGGGGGGGGGTACTGTTACGCCGAGCGCTCCGGGTCCCCGCTCCTCCCCGGAGCGCTCGCTTCACTCCCCCCGCTGCAGCGCTCCGGTCACGTCCTCTGACCCGGGGCGCTGCGATCCTGCTGCCAGCCGGGATGCGATTCGCGATGCGGGTAGCGCCCGCTCGCGATGCGCACCCCGGCTCCCCTACCTGACTCGCTCCCCGTCTGTTCTGTCCCGGCGCGCGCGGCCCCGCTCCCTAGGGCGCGCGCGCGCCGGGTCTCTGCGATTTAAAGGGCCACTGCGCCGCTGATTGGCGCAGTGGTTCCAATTAGGGTTTTCACCTGTGCACTTCCCTATATTACCTCACTTCCCTTGCACTCCCTTGCCGGATCTTGTTGCCTTAGTGCCAGTGAAAGCGTTCCTTGTGTGTTCCTTGCCTGTGTTTCCAGACCTTCTGCCGTTGCCCCTGACTACGATCCTTGCTGCCTGCCCCGACCTTCTGCTACGTCCGACCTTGCTTCTGCCTACTCCCTTGTACCGCGCCTATCTTCAGCAGCCAGAGAGGTGAGCCGTTGCTAGTGGATACGACCTGGTCACTACCGCCGCAGCAAGACCATCCCGCTTTGCGGCGGGCTCTGGTGAAAACCAGTAGTGGCTTAGAACCGGTCCACTAGCACGGTCCACGCCAATCCCTCTCTGGCACAGAGGGTCCACTACCTGCCAGCCGGCATCGTGACAGCTACACGCTATCCAGAGGCTATACCTTTGCGTAATACATCGTCTAAGACCGTTGCAAAGGAGTTGGTTCAGGTGTTCAGTAGAGTAGGCATTCCAAAAGAAATACTTACAGATCAGGGAACTCCCTTTATGTCTAAAGTGATGAAGGAACTTTGTAAGTTGTTTAAGGTGACTCAATTGCGCACCTCAGTCTATCACCCTCAGACTGATGGCTTAGTGGAAAGATTTAATAAGACCCTAAAGCAGATGTTAAAGAAAATAGTGGACAAAGATGGGAAAAATTGGGACTTTTTGCTTCCATATTTATTGTTCGCAGTAAGAGAAGTGCCTCAGTCGTCCACAGGGTTCTCCCCATTTCAGCTGGTATATGGTAGACATCCCCGTGGGTTGTTAGATGTGGCAAAAGAGATAGAACATATTTCACAAATGCAAGATAGAATTTCAGCCGTGATGCCAATTGTTAAGAAACACATGGAACAGGCTCAAGGTATGCAAAAAAGGATTTATGATAGGGGTGCTAAGGTTCGTACCTTTGCGCCAGGAGATCGAGTGTTGGTACTTATTCCTACTGTAGAGAGTAAGTTTCTGGCCAAATGGAAGGGTCCGTACTCTATTATTGAAAGAGTAGGCGAGGTGAATTATAAAGTTCACCAACCAGATAAAAGAAAACCTGAGCAGATTTACCATGTGAATCTAATCAAGTCTTGGAAAGACAGGCAAGCTCTAGCTACGACGGTCATTTTGCCAGCCTGTGATGGTACTAGGATACCTAATGTTAATATAGCTGAGTCTCTGTCTGACAAGCAAAAGAAAGAAGCTAGACAATTGGTGATTCATAACAAAGACTTCTTTTCTGACAAACCAGGGCAGACACCTCTCATAAAACATGACATTATAACGGAACCTGGAGTAAGGGTACATGTAAGGCCCTATAGAATCCCTGAAGCTAGGCGAGAGGCAGTATCTAAGGAGGTGAAAGAGATGCTGGAATTGGGGGTGATTGAAGAATCTCATAGTGAGTGGTCCAGCCCAATCGTATTAATTCCAAAACCGGATGGTACTATAAGATTTTGTAATGACTTTAGAAAGTTAAATTCTGTGTCTAAGTTTGATGCATATCCTATGCCAAGGGTGGACGAGCTTATAGACCGGCTTGGCACAGCTCGCTACATCACCACACTAGATCTAACGAAAGGTTATTGGCAGATTCCTCTGACTGAATCTGCCAAAGAAAAGACAGCATTTTCCACACCTGACGGGTTGTTTCAGTATGTAAATATGCCCTTCGGCTTACATGGGGCTCCCGCGACCTTCCAAAGGTTAATGGATAGAGTGTTAAAACCACATAGGAAATATGCTTCGGCCTATCTCGATGACATAGTGATACATAGCCCTGACTGGGAGACTCACCTTTCGGACGTACAGGCAGTAATTGACAGTTTACAGGTAGCAGGTCTGACAGCTAACCCTAGAAAATGTTGCATTGGTTTAGAAGAAGCCAAATATTTGGGCTACATAATCGGAAGAGGTATAATCAAGCCCCAGATTGACAAAATTCAAGCAATCCAGAAGTGGCCCCAACCTCTGAATAAAAAACAGGTGAGGGCCTTCCTGGGAATTACAGGTTATTATAGACGGTTCATACCTAATTTTGCATCCATAGCTAATCCCCTGACTGATCTCACCAAGGGAAAAGACTCAATAATGTTAAGGTGGAACCCTGAAGCAGAAAAAGCGTTCCAAACATTGAAATTGGCCCTTTGTTCCCAGCCAGTCTTGGTCACGCCAGACTTTAAAAAGGAGTTTGTGGTGCAGACAGACGCCTCTGAGACAGGAATAGGGGCTGTCCTGTCACAAATCAGGAATGGAGAGGAACATCCTGTGCTTTATTTAAGCAGGAAGCTGAATAAGCATGAGAGAAATTATGCAATTGTAGAGAAGGAATGTTTGGCCATCAAGTGGGCCCTTGAGTCCCTCAAATATTATTTGTTGGGAAGAAAGTTTAAGTTAGTAAACAGGCAAGGTTTTTCTTTTGTTCCTGTATTGTTATTTTTATTTGGCTTGCAACCTTTCTAATAAACCTGACCAAGAGTCAGATTGCATGAACTTGCTGCTGTTTGCCTGATTTGGATAAAGACAGACACGTGTCCCTTTCCTCAGCAAAGGGCGATCCCTGACACTTCCCACAATTTATATATATATATATATATATATATATATATATATATATATATATATATATAGCATAAAGGATGACCGCAGCACTCAATAGTAGTGAAAAATCAAAAAAGTGGCTCTTGAGAATGGTGTTGTGAGAACACCGAAACGTCGCTGCTCTTTGCTTTTGGAATAAAGCCACTTTTTTGATTTTTCACTACTATTGAGTGCTGCGGTCATCCTTTATGCTTTGTATGAATTGGACCCAAGACCAGGGTCCCTAGACTGCTTGCACCATCGGAAGTGCTGCCTATCGCCTCAAGTTTTATATATATATATATATATATATATATATATATATATATATATATTTATATGTGTGTGCACGTATGTACATATCAATAACAGAGAACAGATCAGAGGGCACAATCAGACTGTTCCATGTACACAGCCAGGGAAAACGCTAATCCCAACGAACAGGACAGCAGCCGGTGTAATGAAAAAGAGCACTACTGCAGGGTGCTAAGCTTAAAATAGCTAAAGCAATATGCAAGGTACGATATAAGAATAGAAGCTTGCACTCACCGCTCCTGTAGACTTTTTCATACAGTCAGTCCGTTCAGGCAGGGAGACTTCATTGATGCGGAGTGCTCAGAGGCAAACAACTGTTTTCGCACAGTAGGTGTGTGCTTCCTCCGGCTTCATGTATGTAGATATGTTTAAAAGAGGGGATGGTGTACATGGACAAATAGGTATATGTGCATCAAGTTATGCATGCAAAGAGTGCCCAGCATGTAAGATCCTACGTATTGTCTATAAAAACTACCAAAGAAAGATAGGCATATATAGATCAAAAAGTATTTACATTTTATTGAACATATATGCATCAAAAAGACATACATTTAAAATCACTAAAATACATAATAACAGAGACAAGTCTGCAAGGATGCAGAATAGGAGGTTTGCTGGAAGAAGCAAACAAAGTGAAACGTTGGGTGGTATTGGAGGTCCTACTGTGCCCCCACTAGGTGATAACTTGTATACCCTTATTACTGTATTGTATGTATTATCTTTATCTCTATCTGCAGTATTATAGGATATATAGTTTACATAGGATATGCTGTATGTTTGTGCAGCCTAGATATGTGTAGTTACATATCCAGCAGACCTCCAATTCTGCATCCTTGCAGACTTGGCTCTGTTATTATGTATTTTAGTGATTTTAAATGTACCGTATGTACTCGAGTATAAGCCAAGTTTTTCAGCACGATTTTTCGTGCTGAAAACACCCCCCTCGGATTATACTCGAGTGAACTCTCCGCCCTCAGTGGTCTTCAAACTGCGGACCTCCAGATATTTCAAAACTACAACTTGCTGGGAGTTGTAGTTTTGAAACATCAAGAGGTCCGCAGGTTGAAGACCACTGCGGCCTTCCACATCATCCAGACCCCCCACCCCCTTTAGTTTTGTACTCACCTCCGCTCAGCGGGATGTTAGGGTGCACTGGTCCGGTGCTGCAGGACTGTCCGGTGGGGAGGGATAGTCGTTCCGGGCTGTCCATCTTCACCGGGGGGCCTCTTCTCCGCGCTTCGGGCCCGGCCCCGGAATAGTCACGTTGCCTTGACGACGACGCACAGGGACATTCATTAGCAACTAAAGGAGGTGAGAGTGTGGGGGGGGCTGGATGATGTCAAAGGCTGCAGTGGTCTTCAACCTGCGGACCTCAAGATGTTTCAAAACTACAACTCCCAGCAAGCCTGGACAGCCGATGGCTGTCCGGGCTTGCTGGGAGTCCTAGTTTTGAAACATCTGGAGGTCCGCAGGTTGAAGACCACTGTATCAGACATTGACAAGCGGTGATGATGAGGGGGGGGGGGGGCTGATGACATGTGGTGATGATGATAAGGGGATGATGAAGGGGGTGTGTGGGATGATTACAAGGGGATGATGAAGGGGGGCGGGATGATGACAAGGGGATGATGAAGGGGGGGTGTGGGATGATGACAAGGGGATGATGAAGGGGGGGTGTCGGATGATGACAAGGGGATGATGAAGGGGGGGTGCGATGATGACAAGGGGATGATGAAGGGGCGGTGTGGGATGATAAGGGGATGATGAAGGGGGGTGTGGGATGATGACAAGGGGATGATGAAGGGGGGTGTGGGATGATGACAAGGGGATGATGAAGGGGGGTGTGGGATGATGACAAGGGGATGATGAAGGGGGGGTGTGGGATGATGACAAGGGGATGATGAAGGGGGGGTGGGATGATGACAAGGAGATGATGAAGGGGGGGTGTGGGATGATAAGGGGATGATGAAGGGGGGTGTGGGATGATGACAAGGGGATGATGAAGGGGGGTGTGGGATGATGACAAGGGGATGATGAAGGGGGGTGTGGGATGATGACAAGGGGATGATGAAGGGGGGGTGTGGGATGATGACAAGGGGATGATGAAGGGGGGGTGGGATGATGACAAGGAGATGATGAAGGGGGGGTGTGGGATGATGACAAGGTGATGATGAAGGGGGGGTGTGGGATGATGACAAGGGGATGATGAAGGGGGGGTGTGGGATGATGAAGGGGGGTGTGGGATGATGACAAGGGGATGATGACAGGCGGTGATCATGAAGGGGGGGATGATGACAGGCGGTGATGATGAAGGGGGATGATGACAGGGTGATGATGCTGAGGGTGTTAATGACGGGGGTCTGGATGATGACGGGGGGATGATGTATTTCCCACCCTAGGCTTATAGTCGAGTCAATAACTTTTCCTGGGATTTTTGGGTGAAATTAGGGGCCTCGGCTTATATTCGGGTCGGCTTATACTCGAGTATATACGGTATGTCTTTTTGATGCATATATGTTCAATAAAATGTAAATACTTTTTGATCTATATACGCCTAACTTTCTTTGGTAGTTCATATGTGCATCAAGGCAGGCGCATGTGCATGCATATACTCCCCTGATCTGTAGATTTCTCAGGTCGCGTCGCAAGGTTACATATGTATTACACGGTCAGCATCATCTTTATTCAGGTTCAACTTACATTCATCATACAATTATGTTTTTTTTTCCGCTCATTCATTTGCATTCATATGGTATGTGTTACGCCGAGCGCTCCGGGTCCCTGCTCCTGCCCAGAGTGCTTGCGGCGTTCTTCCGTCTGCAGCGCCCCGGTCAGACCCGCTGCACTGTTACTGCCGGCGGGGATGCGATCCGCGTAGCGGGACGCGCCCGCCCGTGGGTCGCATCCCAAGCGTCTCACCTGTCCCGTTCCCCTGCTGTCATGTCCCGGCGCGCACGGCCCCGCTCTCTAGGGCGCGCGCGCGCCGGCTCTCTGAAATTTAAAGGGCCAGTACACCACTAATTGGTGCCTGGCCCAATCCCATTCCATATAAAAACCCACTTCCCCTTCCTGTCCTTGCCAGATCTTGTTGCCCTAGTGCCCTGAGAAAGCGTTTTGTGTATCCCAAGCCTGTGTATCCAGACCCTTGCCCCTGACTACGAACCATTGCTGCCTGCCCTGACCTTCTGCTAACCCCTTAGATTCCGTTCCACTGGTACAACCCACGCCATCACCTCACTGACACAGAGGATCCACCTCCAGTGTCCTCTCTGCATACCAGTCCGGATCCTGACAGTAGATCCGGCCATGGATACCGCTGAGGTCCCGCTGCCTAGTGTCGCTGCCGCAACTACAGCAACCATCTCCTCCGCCAGCTCCTACATCTCCTCCGCAGCGAGTGGCTGCTCCCAGCTTCCGCCTGTCTCTTCCAGACAAGTTTGATGGGGACTCTAAACTGTGCCGTGGATTCTTGTCCCAGTGTTCCCTACATCTGGAGATGATGTCAGACCAATTCCCTACTGAACGGTCTAAGGTGCCTTTCGTGGTCAGTCTCTTGACTGGAAAGGCCTTGTCATGGGCCACACCACTTTGGGACTGCAACGATCCCGCCACCGCTACTATCCAGTCCTTCTTCTCTGAAATACGTAGTGTTTTTGAGGAGCCAGCCGGAGCTTCCTCAGCCGAGACTGCTTTGCTGAACCTTGTCCAAGGGAGTTCTTCTGTGGGTGAATACGCCATCCAGTTCCGCACCCTCGCCTCAGAACTATCCTGGAATAATGAGGCCCTCTGCGCGACCTTCAAGAAAGGCTTATCCAGTAACATCAAAGATGTCCTGGCCGCATGGGAAATTCCTGCTAATTCCTGCTAAGACGCCAGGAACTTCGTCAGGAAAAGGATCTTGTTCGCACCAGGCGGTTTTTCTCCCAGGCTCCTCTCTTCCAACGTCCTTTGCAATCTGTTCCTGTGCCTTCCGCCGAGGAGCCTATGCAAGTGGATCGGTCTCGCCTGACCCTACAAGAGAAGACTTGCCGCCGAAACGAGAATTTGTGCCTGTACTGTGCTAGTACCGAACATTTCCTAAAAGAATGTCCTATCCGCCCTCCGCGTCAGGAGAAACGCACGCACCTAGTTCACAAGGGTGAAACGACACTTGGTGTGAATTCTGCCTCTCCACGTCTGACTGTACCTGTGCGGATTCTCCTTCCGCCAACTCCTCCTTCTCAGCAGTGGCCTTCTTGGACTCAGATTCTGCAGGAAATTTTATCTTGGCCTCTTTCGTTAATAGGTTCAGTATTCCAGTAACCCGTCTCGTCAAGCCGCTCTTTATCTTTTCAGTAAACGGAGAGAAATTGGACTGCACTGTGCGCTACCGCACTGAACCCCTGCCCATGAGCATTGGACTTCACCATGAAAATGTTTTATTCTTCATTCTGCCTAACTGCACCTCTGAAGTTCTTCTCGGCTTGCCGTGGCTCCAGCGTCATGCTCCTACCCTCGACTGGACCACTAGGGAGATCAAAAGTTGAGGTCCTTCTTGTCAAAAGCGATGTCTCACATCTGCTTCCACTAGTCAAACCCCTGAGGCTTCTTCTTTACCGGGCCTTCCCAAGGCTTACCAGGACTATTCAGATGTATTCTGCAAAAAGCAAGCAGAGGTCTTACCTCCACATAGACCTTATGATTGTCCCATTGATCTTCTTCCTGGTACCACTCCGCCCCGTGGCAGGATTTACCCTCTGTCAGCCCCAGAGACTCAAGCCATGACGGAGTATATCCAGGAGAACCTAAAGAGAGGTTTTATTCGGAAATCCTCATCCCCTGCTGGAGCGGGGTTCTTCTTTGTTTCTAAAAAGGATGGATCCTTACGCCCATGTATTGACTACCGCGGTTTAAACAAGATTACCATCAAAAACCGCTATCCCCTGCCTTTGATCTCCGAACTCTTTGACCGTCTACGCAGAGCAAGTATCTTCACCAAACTGGACTTTAGGGGCGCGTATAATCTCATTCGCATCCGTAAAGGTGATGAGTGGAAAACCGCTTTCAATACCAGAGATGGACATTTTGAATATCTAGTTATGCCCTTTGGGCTGTGCAACGCCCCTGCAGTCTTCCAGGACTTTGTTAATGAGATCTTTCCGGACTTTGTATACCTGTGTTGTGGTCTACTTGGATGACATCTTTTTCCTCTAACTTAGAGGAACACCGTCGTCATGTCCATCAAGTGCTCCAAAGACTCCGTGAAAACCACCTGTAGGCTAAATTTGAAAAATGTCTCTTTGAATGCAACAGTCTTCCTTTCCTAGGTTACATAGTCTCTGGCCAAGGGCTTCAAATGGATCCAGATAAACTGTTGGCGGTTTTGGATTCGCCTCGTCTCGAATGAAGAGACATGCAGATAAAAAGAGAAGAACTCCTCCTGTCTTTCTCCCTGGGGACAAAGTGTGGCTCTCTGCCAAATATATACGCTTTGGTGTCCCTAGCTACAAGTTGGGTCCTCGCTACCTCGGTCCTTTTAAAATCAAGAATCAAATTAATTCTGTCTCTTACAAACTTCATCTTCCTTCTTCTCTTCGCATTCCTAACTCTTTCCATGTGTCTCTTCTAAAACCTCTTGTGCTTAACCGCTTTTCTCCCAAGGTTACTGTTCCCGCTCCTGTTTCTGGCTCCTCTGATGTCTTCGCTGTCAAAGAGATGCTTGCCTCCAAGATCGTCCAAGGTAAAAGTTTTTTTTAATTGATTGGGAGAATTGTGGCCCTAAAGAGAGGTGCTGGGAACCTAAGGGCCAACATTTTTGACAAGGAGCTTGTCCGCAGGTTCCTGGGCTCCAATAAGAGGGGGAGACCTAATGGGGGGGGGGGGTACTGTTACGCCGAGCGCTCCGGGTCCCTGCTCCTCCCCGGAGCGCTCGCGGCGTTCTTCCATCTGCAGTGCCCAGGTCAGACCCGCTGATCGGGAGCGCTGCACTGTTACTACCAGCGGGGACGCAATCCGCGTAGCGGGACGCGCCCGCCCGCGGGTCGCATCCCAATCGTCTCACCTGTCCCGTTCCCCTGCTGTCATGTCCCGGCGCGCGTGGCCCCGCTCTCTAGGGTGCGCGCGCGCGCCAGCTCTCTGAATTTTAAAGGGCCAGTGCACCACTAATTGGTGCCTGACCCAATCAGTTGTAATCACTCCCATTCCATATAAAAACCCACTTCCCCTTCATGTCCTTGCCGGATCTTGTTGCCCTAGTGCCCTGAGAAAGCGTTTTGTGTATCCCAAGCCTGTGTATCCAGACCCTTGCCGTTGCCCCTGACTACGAACCATTGCTGCCTGCCCTGACCTTCTTCTATGTCCGACCTTGCTCTTGGCTTGTCCCTGTGTACCGCGCCTGTCTCAGCTGTCAGTGGGGTTGAGTCGCTTTCGGGTGGAACGACCTGGGGGTTACCTGCCGCTGCAAGTCCATCCCGCTTTGCGGCGGGCTCTGGTGAAAACCAGTAACCCCTTAGATTCCGTTCCCCTGGTACGGCCCACGCCATTACCTTACTGACACAGAGGATCCACCTTCAGTGTCCTCTCTGCATACCAGTCCGGATCCTGACAGTATGCTGGTTTGGCGCATACAGTCACGTTTATTTTCCGGTCATGTTCATGGTTACGTGGATAAGCCAGTTGTTTAATCCGCATAAGACCCGGCGGGAATGTCATATTATGGTCTTCACAGCTCATTTTGTTTACGTGAAGGCTGGCAATAAATTCTTCCTTTTCTTTTAGGTATCACGATTCTTTAGGCCTGTGGATTGGTTGCGGCTTCTGATACACTCCTCTAGGCCAGTCATTTGGTTCGGATTTCTGATAACAGTCTTGTTAGCAAGGTTGGTTGATGGCAAGGTAGCATGTGTTAGGTTAGGGTTTGTTGATTCATGCTTTGACAATAGATTATATCATTGTTATAGGTGATTTCAGCTTCAGAATAACTGTACAGCAATTTTTCAGGTAAGCGTTTATGGTCATTTCGCACGTTGTCTGATTAGGTGTTGACATAGTTTCTCATTTTCAGAATTTCATATCAAGTACTCATCTGGTATTAGTCGGGTATGGTTGACCCCACTGTTGTCTTGCACGTACTTACGATTCAGCACCATTTCTAGTCGGTAGAACGCTACGACTTATTTACGCCTGTTTGCGTCATTCAGTGGCAGTGTTTCGGATTTTGGTAGGTACAGGGAAGGCAATTCAGTTTGTCTCGGATTTGGTGCTAATCCTTGAGTTGCCGGTATTCCTTTTCAAGCTCAATCATAAGTTAGATTGCATGTTTGATTATTAGGTAGGTTGTGGTCATGATGATAGTAAACCAGTGTTAGGCACGGAGCATGGTATTAATGGTGTGTGTCATTATTTAGTTCCAGATCGATCCAAAGTCTTCTATTATTCGGGTAAGATAGGTCAATATTGTTTAACCCCTTAAGGACTGAGCCCTTTTTCACCTTAAGGACCAGAGCATTTTTTGAACATCTGACCACTGTCTCTTTAAACATTAATAACTCTGGATGCTTTTACTTATCATTCTGATTCCGAGATTGTTTTTTTGTGACATATTCTACTTTAACATAGTGGTAAATTTTTGTGGTAACTTGCATCCTTTCTTGGTGAAAAATCCCAAAATTTGATGAAAAAAATAGAAAATTTAGCATTTTTCTAATTTTGAAGCTCTCTGCTTGTAAGGAAAATGGATATTTCAATAAAATTTCTTTTTGGTTCACATATACAATATGTCTACTTTATGTTTGCATCATAAAATTGACATGTTTTTACTTTTGGAAGACACCAGAGGGCTTCAAAGTTCAGCAGCAATTTTCCAATTTTTCACAACATTTTCAAATACGATATTTTTCAGGGACCAGTTCAGTTTTTAAGTGGATTTGAAGGGTCTTCGTATTAGAAATAACCCATAAATGACCCCATTATAAAAACTACACCCCCAAAGTATTCAAAATGACATTCAGTCAGTGTTTTAACCCTTTAGGTGTTTCACAGGAATAGCAGCAAAGTGAAGGAGAAAATTCCAAATCTTCATTTTTTACACTCGCATGTTCTTGTAGACCCAATTTTTGCAAGGGGTAAAAGGAGAAAAATGTTACTTGTATTTGTAACCCAATTTCTCTCGAGTAAGCACATACCTCATATGTCTATGTAAAGTGTTCGGCGGGCGCAGTAGAGGGCTCAGAAGGGAAGGAGCGACAAGGGGATTTTGGAGAGAACATTTTTCTGAAATGGTTTTTGGGGGGCATGTCACCTTTAGGAAGCCCCTAGGGTGCCAAAACAGCAAAAAAAAAAACACATGGCATACCATTTTGGAAACTAGACCCCTTGAGGAACATAACAAGGAATTGAATGAGCCTTAATACCCCACAGGTGTTTCATGACTTTTGCAAATGTAAAAAAAAAATATTTTTTACCTAAAATGCTTGTTTTCCCAAAAATGTTACATTTTTAAAAAGTGTAATAGCAGAAAATACCCCCCAAAATTTGAAGCCCAATTTCTCCCGATTCAGAAAACACCCCGTATGGGGGTGAAAAGTGCTCTGCTGGCACACTACAGGTCTCAGAAGAGAAGGAGTCACATTTGGCTTTTTTTAAGGAAATTTTGCTCTGGGGGCATGCCGCATTTAGGAAGCCCCTATGGTGCCAGGACAGCAAAAAAAAAACCCACATGGCATGCCATTTTGGGAACGTGTCATGGCCATACTGTAGAGGGGTGTCTGGTAAAGGACGTCCCCACTCCAGTATTGCCTGACACTGGGTTTTTTAACTAGACCCATATGCAGCACGAGGCCCCAAAAGGTCCTCATTTCGGCTGCATCGACTGGAGTCCAGCCGCCGTGTCTAGCTAAAAATTAGCCCGGGTTAGCGGCGACGAACTGTTGGGCATACAGATTCGTCTGTGTAACCATCAAATTAACAAAGTCGTTACTGAAAAAATTACCGAAAATGTCCTTTTCAGTGAACCCGACAATGTTAACTTTGATTCCTGAGTCGCCAACCAACTCAGGAATCACGGGCTCGTGGTCCGCTGGCTGAGTCCAGACAAGTTCTCTGGTACGATGTACCAGTGATCTTGGCTGGGGGGCTTCACTAGTATGAGCGCCAGGGGGACTCATACTAGCGTGGGGCACAGGGTCAAGGGCAGAGGAGGTTTGCGGCGCCACGCGGCGGCGAGTTCGCCGCCTTGGTGGCTCATCATCTGAACTAGATGATAAGGAGGACGATGAAATAAGGAAGGTGGGGTCTTCATCGTCCTCTGAGCCGCTCTCGGTGTCGGAGGCAATTATGGCATATGCCTCCTCCGCCGAAAACGCTCTGCGGGCCATTTCCCTACTCTAATGGGGATACGGGTGTGTGTGTGTGTGTGTGTGTGGGGGTCGAAACTTTATTGATGTGTGTGCTGTGTGTGGTGTGGTGCGAGACTACCTCCCTAACCCGCCCTAACCTAACTAAACTAACCCGCCCTAACAGAAAAAAATATTAAATAAAAAGGGGACTTTAAAAAAAAAAAAAAAAAAAAAGGGGGACTTCTAGCGCAAAAAAAGCCTTGCGCCAAAAAAAAAGTGTTTATCTAATCAGTGGTGTGCGCACTGATTAGCTTGTGGCGGCAGGGGGCGCAGAAGTCAGTGGGGGGTCCGGCCACTCATACGCCCTGTGTCCTTAAGGACTTGGAAACGGGGGCGTATGGATACGCCCTGTGTCCTTAAGGGGTTAAGTAATCGCCTCATGAACCCGACATGTCTTTGGGTTGCAATTACTTATATTCAGTTATGGTGCACCTTCCACAAGTTAAGTAAGTCACATACTCAGTAAGTGGTAGAGTGGTGTTATACTGTTTATAGTTGTTGTATTGCACAGTTAAGTCACTGTCAGGTCATTTCAGGGCCTGTCACGTCTACAGGTCGCTTCAGGTTCACGGGTACATTCCGACAAGACTTCAGATGTCCGTTATATGTAGTATGTCATTTTTCAGGTTTTGCCAGGTAAGTTATTCGAGGTAAGTCAGGGTGGTTTAAGTAAGGCTACTGGTTATGGTGCTGGTTTGTAATTCATGGTCTGGTAGGTTCACACAGTATCGTTTTTTTGGATGTTTTACAGGATGTCACACGCATCTGACATAGAGGAATCTGCTTCTATGTTTGAGAACATGGCCAGGACTTCAGAGCACACTAGTGTCCCTTCTTTGCGGAATTGGACTGTTCCTAAGTTGACAGCAAAATTGGTAAAGAGAGGCAAGGTAAGGCAGAATTGTACAGACTGTTGATGGCTGAATCTGCTGGTCATAGTAGTGAGGAAGTGTCAATGAATATGCTACATACATCAATGACACAACTCCATGCATTAATTAACAATATGACATCCAATATGTCTGATATGCAGTCTAGGGTCGAAGCCCTAGAGAATATGAATGCGATAGTTGCACCACCACCGGCTATACCATCTCTACCACCTCCACAAGTTAGCGTACTAGGTATTTCCTCTGTGATTCCTAATATAGCACCCGCAGATTTTATTCCGGCTCATATTAAAAAGGATATCCTGGATGGCAAGGATGTGAACTTAGCCTCCTTGCTAATAGCAACTCACGATCTTAGTGAGAACAAAACAATAACCTGCGGTGATGTATCAGTCGTACTGAAATGAAAATTTGTTTGTTTAAGTAGCAAATTGTCATGTCTGAATGGCGTTCAGCATTTACCGAGACATAATTTGCACAGCAAGGCCAGACAGAAGGGAAGAGCTTGACCGTTATCTCTACAAAGTTACAGAACTTTGTCACAAATACAGTCACACGTTTTACGAATATCACAAATCCTTTACAGCCAAAGCAGTGGCAGCCTTGAGCCAGTTCAATTATACTATCAGTTGGGACACCATTGACACAGAAATTCATTGTAACCATTTCGCTGGGCAAAAGGATCCCGTTTGCGCCAATTGTCAGTCTTCTTCCCATACCACTGAATGGTAACTCTCGAGCAATGGTAACGCACCCAGCATTTCAGGGGTCAATCAGGCTAAAGGACCCAAAGTTTCGGGCATGATAGACAAGCTGGGCAGACCAATCCGCTATTTGGGAAAATCTCAGATATGCAACAATCATAATCTGTAACTATAACCAGTGCAGATTGTTGCATATCTGTACTATCTGTTTTAGAGCCCATCCCAAAATGGCTTGCACCCGAGAAATCCTGACTAGGAGTAATTGACACTGCTTTCCTAGGTCTGTTCTTGCAGGACCAGCCAGATCAACGCTTCATTCAATTCCTGATTTCCGGTTTCAAATCAGGTTTTCACGTTGGTCTGGTGACCCTGCCAGAGGAAACATACGAATGCAGGAACCTTTTATCGGCATTAGCTGACCCGGTTACAGTTACATCCCTCATCCAAGCAGAGTTAGATAAGGGTTTTATTATTGGTGCTTTTGCAGAATCTCCATATGAGTTATGGAGAATTAACCCCATCAGTCTGGTAACAGGAAAATTTAATAATAGAAAATGTTTAAAATATGATTTGTCCGCCCCATATTCTTCTACGGTAGCCAGCTTGAATTCTTTAATACCAACAGAAGAATTTGCTCTAAAATACTCTTCCATCGACGAGGCCATTGCCATTATCCTGAGTATGGGGCAGGGAGCTTGGTTATCTAAGGCGGATATTTCTGATGCATTCAAGCTCCTTCCCATTATGCCCCAACTTTGGAAATGGTATGGTATCAGATGGCAGAACTTATACTATTTTGCCGTAAAATTAACTTTTGGATCCCGTAGTAGCCTGTGGTTGTTTAATCGTTTGCCCAGGCTTTACATTGGATACTGGAGAACAGATTCTCATGTCATCATGAAATTCACTGCACGGATGATTTTCTGCTTATCGAGCCGGCTCACAAGCTCCCCACAGATTTAGACATCTTACTGGCAGTATTCCAGCAACTGCAAATCCCAGTTTCACCTACAAAAGTAGAAGGTCCTACGCAAACCCTAACTTTCGTTGGAGTCCAGCTTGATACGCAAAAAATTGAGGCAAGGCTTCCTGAGGTTAAATTGTAGAGAATCAAAGCAGCGATTCACAAAAACAGAGGTAATCCTCATGTCCTGAAAGTAGAATCACAATCCTTATTGGGAATGTTAAATCCCACAAGGTCGCACATTTATATCTCGCTTGCTTGGCCTGTTACCATCGGCTCCCGAGCAACACAGTATTATACATTTGGACCAACAGGCAATGGCGAATTTAGCCATGTGGGAGTCTTTTTTAGATAATTGGAATGGGATTTTGTTTTTTATTCCGAAAGTCTGTGATCAGTCCCCCATGATTTTCTCTGATGCTGCTTCTACTTTGGGATTCGCGGCTATTTGAGGTTCTCACTGGTTTGCGGGCCACTGGCCTCCCGAGATCAGTCAGCTGGAAGGCTTCAAGCGGAATTCCACATTATTTGAGCTCTACCCCGTTGTCGTCGTTGCCCAGGTGTAGGGACATGCATGGCAGAAAACTACTGTATTGCTTGTTTCTGACAACTCTGCTACAGTGGATATTTTGTTGAAAGGCAGGTCTAAAAGCCCGGTCATTATGTCTTTAGCCAGACGGTTGGTGTGGTTATCTCTTCGCCACAACATGCGCACATATTAACGGGATTCAGAGCACAGCTGCAGACGCACTATCCAGACACAATTTTCCACTTTTCTTTCAGGTAATGCCAGAAGTAGATGTCACAGGGACTCAGATTCCAGCCCCCCATTTACTGATCCTGAATTAAACGAGCATTTTCGGGCAGCTCAACACCTGATTACTGAATCGCTGTCGCCTAATACTCAAAGGGTATATAATGTAGCCTGGAGTTCATTTGGAAAATTTGTGTCTAGTCATCCAGAAGGTAATATCCATTCAGTTTCCATTCCTCATTGCATCTCACCCACAATACCATTAAGGTTTGCCTAGCAGGTATTCAACACCATTTCTCTTTAACCAAGCCCAGCAGTCATTCTTTATTTTCTTCTCGGTTGATCAAAGCTGCATTAAAAGGTATTCAGAAAGGTATTCAGTAATCCTACCCGAGAACCCATTTCCGGAGAACTATTCAGACAATTATTTGACTTTGACGTATTAGACTCATCTCTATTTGGTTTTCATAATAGCTTGATTTTGAAAGCAGCTATGTACTTAGGGTACTACGGGTTTCTGCGGCCAGGGGAGTTTACATCCAGGACCATTCAGGGTCAATACCTAAAGGTAAACCAATTAAAACCCGTTGCTGAGCATTACAAATTGTCTTTAGTCAATACCAAAACTATACTGTCAGGACAGTTGGTACAGGTACGGTATTTCGCTACTACGCACAAATGGTGCCCAGTCAAAGTTTTCAATGTTCTGTTCAATATGTGTTCTCATAATAATCCAGAAGCTCTGTTACACCGAGCGCTCCGGGTCCCCGCTCCTCCCCGGAGCGCTCACAGCGTTCTCCTATTCGCAGCGCCCCGGTCAGACCTGCCGACCGGGTGCGCTGCGATAATGTTCCCAGCCGGGATGCGATTCGCGATGCGGGACGTGCCCGCTCGCATCCCGACTCGCTTACCAGACCCGTTCCCCGTCTGTGCTGTCCCGGCGCGTGCGGCCCCGCTCCTTAGAGCGCGCGCGCGCCGGGTCTTTGCGATTTAAAGGGCCGGTGCGCCACTGATTGGCGCATGAGGTTTTAATCAGTACCTTCACCTGTGCACTTTCCTACTTATACCTCCCTTCCCCTGCACTCCCTTGCCGGATCTTGTTGCCATTGTGCCAGTGAAAGCGTTTCCTTGTGTGTTCCTAGCCTGTGTTCCAGACCTCCTGCCGTTGCCCCTGACTACGATCCTTGCTGCCTGCCCTGACCTTCTGCTACGTCCGACCTTGCTCTTGTCTACTCCCTTGTACCGCGCTTATCTCAGCAGTCAGAGAGGTTGAGCCGTTGCCGGTGGATACGACCTGGTTGCTACCGCCGCTGCAAGACCATCCCGCTTTGCGGCGGGCTCTGGTGAATACCAGTAGCAACTTAGAAACGGTCCACTGACACGGTCCACACCAATCCCTCTCTGGCACAGAGGATCCACCTCCAGCTAGCCGAATCGTGACAAGCTCCCTTACTATCATTCAATGACAATGCTTTAACTACGTCTCAGTTTATTAAACATCTTTGCATTCTAATTAGGAATTTAGGTGGTGATCCCTCAGCCCTGACGGGTCATTCTTTCCGGATCGGTGCTGCTGCTGTAGCTTCACAGAACGGGGTTCCGGTACATGTTATAAAGAAATTGGGGCATTGGATGTCAGGCTGTTATATGCGCTATATTCCTAACCCTCGCAAAGAGATGGCTAACGCTTTCCAATCTTTAGTTATGTAATTGTATTTCTGTAATAAACAACTTTTGTTTACAGTTGGGTTTTGCCCTCTTTTTCCAGGTATACTCTATACGCAGCAGAAATGGCACAACTCAGACTTCATAGATAGGTGTTAGAGGTCATGTATAGCAAGTTTTTAGATGGGTTTGACTAAGTAAGTTAGGTACGCACTTCGAGTCATGAGCACCAACCACAAAAATTTTTTGTATCCCTGTGCCCGGGCTGCAATAACAAATAAAACAAACTTTAACTCACCTTCCTGCGTTCCCCCATTGCTCCAGTATCAGGTCCCGTTCCACCGGTGCTGCAGGTCTATGGGCTCGGAATGTCACGGAGCCGTCAGCATATCGCTGGCCGCAGCGATGTCCTGCCTCGCCCGGTGATAGGCTAAGCGAACTGTCATGTAAAGGAGCCCGGCCAGAGCTCCTTTACATAACAGTTTGCTACGCCTATCACCGGCTGAGGCGGGACATAGCTGCGGCTGGCGAAACGCTGATGGCTCTATGACGTTCCAAGCTCATAGACCTGCAGCACCAGTGGAACGGGTCCTGATAGTGGAGCAACAGGGGAAGAGAGGTTGACATGACACCTGGGTCCTTATGTCTGCCATATTAGTATATTTAGCACTTGGATGATACCAATAAAAACAAACCCTCAGAAAACAGGTTAACTGAATATGGTAACAATGCTTTTTTAAAGATTTGCTTATGTGTTATAAGGGAATGTGTTATCAGAAAATTACATATTGCTTAAATCAAGTTTTAGTGTTAAACATTTTTAAAGATTTTTATTTCTACTTTTCCATGTGACAACATATTTTTTAAAAAAACACTCCAACAGCAAATTTCACGAAAGCAGCAGCATAATGGTAAACTCATAATACAGCCATTTAGCCGGGTGTCCCAGCTACAGGACCCCCCTGATCAGACATCTTATCCCCTATTGTTTGGAGAGGGGATAAGATGTCTAGGGGCGGAGGATCCCTTTAAGTTGATTTGCACTTCCACCTTGTACCTGACTGTAAACAGTTACTCATTAGTTTATCATTGTTCGTTATCTTTCTCCGATTAAGTCCGGACTGTCTGTACTGCTTTTGGACATTGCTTGCTCCTCTGTGTGGGATGCTGTCGTCTTGTATTTAATACCTGTGCACACCTGTTGGGGGAGCTCCCCCCATGTTTTGTACTAGTTTTTTTTATTTATTTACTGCTCAATAAAGTGAATTAGAAAAACAAAAATATGTTTAGGACTAAAAAAAAAAAACCTGACAACACATATCATCAGCATCCCTCAGCAATGCCATTTAATAAAATCATTTCCTTACTTAATTTTTTGTACCCTCAGAAAACGTTACTGGGGCTTCACAAACATAAGGACATTTTGTTTGGGCTGGAAATAACCCATATATATATATATATATATATATATATATATATATATATATATATCTTTAAAAAAATTATAGCTGGTTTATGCTGATTGTGAGCTTAATTTTGAAACATAACAGCATATATTCTTGCATGTCCATCCAGACACATAATGCACTGCTCAAAAAAATAAAGGGAGCACTTAAACAACACAATGTAACTCCAAGTCAATCACACTTATGTGCTTCCTGGCTGATGTTTTGAATGCTGGCAGTGCTTTCACTCTAGTGGTAGCATGAGTCTACAACCCACACAAGTGGCTGAGGTAGTGCAGCTCATCCAGGATGGCACATCAATGCGAGCTGTGGCAAGAAGATTTGCTGTGTCTGTCAGAGTAGTGTCCAGAGCATGGAGGTGCTACCAGGAGACAAGCCAGTACATCAGGAGACGTGGAGAAGGCCGTAGGAGGGCAAAAACCCAGCAGCAGGACCGCTACCTCCACCTTTGTGCAAGGAGGAGCAGGTGGAGCACTGCCAGAGCCCTGCAAAATGACCTCCAGCAGGCCATAAATGTGCATGTGTCCACTCAAACGGTCAGAAACAGACTCCAAGAGGGTGGTATGAGGGCCAGACGAGGTGGGGGTTGTGCTTACAGCCCAACACCTAGCATTTCCCCACGAACATCAGGATTGGCAAATTTGCCACTGGTGCCCTGTGCTCTTCACAGATGAAAGCAGGTTCACACTGAGAACATGTGACAGATGTAACAGAGTCTGGAGATGCCGTGGAGAACGTTCTGCTGCCTGCAACATCCTCCAGCATGACCGGTTTGGGGGTGGGTCAGTAATGGTCTGGGGTGGCATTTCTTTGGGGGGGGCCGCACAGCCCTCCATGTGCTTGCCAGAGGTAGTCTGACTGCCATTAGGTACCGAGATGAGATCCTCAGACCCCTTGTGAGACCATAGGCTGGTGCGGTTGGCCCTGAGTTCCTCCTAATGCAAGACAATGCTAGACCTCATGTGGCTGGAGAGTATCAGCAGTTCCTGCAAGAGGAAGGCAGTGATGCTATGGACTGGCCCACCCATTCCCCAGACCTGAATCCGATTGAGCACATCTGGGACATCATGTCTTGCTACATCCACCAACGCCATGTTGCACCACAGACTGTCCAGGAGTTGGCAGATGCTTTAGTCCTGGTCTGGGAGGTCATCCCTCAGGAGGAGCATGCCCAGGCATTGTAGGGAAATCATACGGGCACGTGGAGGCCACACACACACTACTGAGCCTCATTTTGACTTGTTTTAAGGACATTACATCAAAGTTGGATCAGCCTGTAGTGTGGTTTTGCACTTTGATTTTGAGTGTGACTCCATATCCAGACCTCCACGGGTTGATAAATTTGATTTCCATTGATAATTTTTGTGTGATTTTGTTGTCAGCAAATTCAACTATGTAAAGACAAAAGTATTTCATACGATTAGTCAATTCATGCAGATCTATGATGTGTTATCTTAGTGTTCCCTTTATTTTTTTGAGCAATGTATGTCGTCTGCAGGCTGCCTACCATTACTTCAACCTATATCTGGAGGAGACTTTACTTCCCCTGAATTTTCTGCTTGACACCTGTTAGAGCAAGTTGCTCAGTAATGTAAGATCCTTCATCATGTTGCGATATGTGTACCACGATTTCATGAAAGCAAACATTTTTTCAGTTACATTTACCCTAGACACTATTTATCTAAAACATTTACAGCTATTCTCTTTTAGTGGGTCCTGCTTTAAAACTTTCTGAAGTAGCTATTAGGATTGCAAAATAGGTTAATTGCCTTTTATTCTATATCAGATTTAGGTTAAGTCTGAATTTAAGTGCCTTCAACTAGTACTTATGAGGTTCTTTACTTTTTTGGCTCTCCTGAAACCTACCCACAGTCCCAAAATGTATTCCCATTTTTGAAATGGAAGCCTTTTATTACCAGACACTAGTCAAGGACAATGGTAATCCTAATATAGACCCCCCCCCCCCCCCCCCCCCACCTTGATGACATGAGAAGTAAAGCTATCTTTAGATTACTTGTGATAGAATAGCTATCTGGTGTGAGGGAGAGGTCAACTCTGGAGAGGCCTTGGAACATCAGAAGTGATTGTGATTTGTGATAGTGATTGTGTTTCACATGCTGGGCAGAAGATGTAGTGCAGTGTCCAGTATGGAACAGCAGAGTAATGTGCCTGGTGAGCACTCACCCAGACATATATATTTTTTGATGGCACATATGTCAGCCATTTTCCCCCTTTTAAATTGCAGATTGTTTCACAGTCTATAATATATATATATATATATATATATATATATATATCTTATAGACTTTGAAACAATCTGCAATTTAACACCTTAAGGACTTAAGTTTTTGCACTTTCGTTTTTTCCTCCTTACCATTTAAAAATCATAACCCTTTCAATTTTGCACCTAAAATTCCATATGATGGCTTATGTTTTGCACCACCAATTCTACTTTGCAGTGACATTAGTCATTTTACCAAAAAATCCACGGTGAAACTGAAAAAAAATTAATTGTGCGACAAAATTGAAGAAAAAAAAATGCCATTTTGTAAATTTTGGGGGCTTCAGTTTCTACGCAGTACATTTTTTGGTAAAAATGACACCTTATCTTTATTCTGTAGCTCCATATGAATAAAATGATATCCTACCTATATAGGTTTGATTTTGTCTTACTTTTGGAAAAAATCATAACTACATGCACGAAAATGAATATGTTTAAAATTGTCATCTTTTGACCCCTATAACTTATTTTATTTTGCGGTATGACGGCTCATTTTTTGCGCCATGATCTGAAGTTTTTAGCCTACCATTTTTGTATTGATCGGACTTTTTGATCACTTTTTATTCATTTTTTCATGATATAAAAAGTGACCAAAAAATATGCTATTTTGCCATTGACTGTGCGGTTTAATCAACAATATATTGTTATAGTTCAGACATTTCCACACGCGGCGATACCACATGTGTTTATTTTTATTTACACAGTTTTTTTTTTAATGGGAAAAGGGGTGTTGATTCTTACTTTTATTAGGGAAGGGGTTAAATTATCTTTATTAACTTTTTTCACAATTTATTTTTTTTGCAATGTTATAGCTGCCATAGGGGACTATAACACTGCACACACTGATCTTCTGCACAGATCACTGCCATGCATTAACATGGCAATGATCAGTGTTATCGGCGGTCGATTGCTCAAGCCTGGATTTCAGGCACGCCAGAGGCAGGTAACTGACTCTCCGTTCATGTTCTAGCTGATTGTGACAGCGCAATTTCACCGCGATTGTCCCGATCAGCCCGACTGAGCTGTCGGGAGTGTATTTTTGTTACTTTAGATTCTGGCCACTAAGCCTAAAATTAAGCTAAGACTTTCTGTTCTGCACAGATCATTTTGCAGTAATGCCTTTATTTTCATTAGAGAGGATTACAGTGAAAAGTGGCACCAGTAGATAGATAAGACACCATCCAGATAAAGCTCGGCCTCCCCCTTCCCTGTAGAATGACCTCTGAAAAGGTGACAGAGAATGCCTAATATTCTTTCCAATACATGTGAATGGGACAGCTCCTGTCTATTGTTGTCTATGGTCCATGAGTCCTGCTGTAAAGCATCTCTTTAAATGCTGATAAAAACAGCTAATGCAAGATGACAGCCCCCATAACAGTGTTTTCCCAAACAGTGTGTCTCCAGCTGTTGCAAAACTATAACTCCCAGCCAAAGGCTGTCCGGGCATTCTGGGAGTTGTAGTTTTGCAACAGCTGGAGACACACAGGTTTGGAAAACATTGCCCCATAACAATGTGGAAAAATATGAAATGTAAAAAAATAGAAATAGATTTGAAAAAAAGAACATGTGTCTGTCTCTAATCATTGAAAAAAATCCAGGTAATACATTGCCTATAATATATTTCACTTCTCTATAGGATTTCCATCTAATTTTTCAAGCAATTGCAAAGAGTAAAGAATTTCCATAGCTTTTACTGAGACACAAATGGTTGTCTTTCATGTGAATGCGGGGCCTTTCATCCTCTGCAAAATTGCATTAAGCTGCACCATCAGCAGATCTCCAGACTCTATTCCATCATGTAAAGGAAAATGTGGCGTGTATACATAGTATCACGGATCTGATTCTGGTAATAGATTAAGTTATCTCCTTTATATTGAGTACAAATATAAATGTTTGATGTAAAACAAAAAAAAATGCATAATATAAAAATCAGAAAAGATTACACCATAAAGCACACATATACGTTAAATAAAGACAGCTACTAGAGATGAGCGAACTTACAGTAAATTCGATTCGTCACGGTTGCTGACTTTTCCTGCATAAATTAGTTCAGCTTTCCGGTGCTCCCGTGGGCTGGAAAAGGTGGATACAGTCCTAAGAAAGAGTCTCCTAGGACTTTATCCATATTTTCCAGCCCACCGGACCACCTGAAAGCTGAACTAATTTATGCAGGAAAAGTCAGCAACCTCCGAGCCGAGAAGTTTGTGACGAATCGAATTTACTGTAAGTTCGCTCATCTCTAACAGCTACCCTTCACTAAGTATCAACTCTCAAAGCCTATGTGATCAACCTTCCAGCAAATCCGTCCTTCACATACCGTTCGCTCGCTAATAAAACAAGATTTAATTCCGAGAAAAGCGTTAGACTATGAACAGATTCACAATCCGATCGATAACTATTCTTCTTTGCAGTAGTGCACGAGATCAGAACATATGTAAAGGTTTTACGCCCCCTAGTGGACAGTGTTCAAATCTGTTCTTATAACATGTTCTAAAAAGCCACATGTGAAACAACTGCTACGTATAGTACACTGCTCCAAAAAATAAAGGGAACACTTAACCAACACAATGTAACTCCAAGTCAATCACACTTCTGTGAAATCACACTGTCCACTCAGGAAGCAACACTGATTGACAATCAATTTCACATGCTGTTGTGCAAATGGAACACACAACAGGTAGAAATTCTAGGCAATTGGCAAGACACCCCCAATAAAGGAGTGGTTCTGCAGGTGGTGACCACAGACCACTTCTCAGTTCCTATACTTCCTGGCTGATGTTTTGGTCACCTTTGAATGCTGGCAGTGCTTTCACTCTAGTGGTAGCAGGATACAGAGTCTACAACCCACACAAGTGACTGAGGTAGTGCAGCTCATCTGGGATGGCACATCAATGCGAGCTGTGGCAAGAAGGTTTGCTGTGTCTGTCAGCGTAGTGTCCAGAGCATGGAGGCGCTACCAGGAGACAGGCCAGTACATCAGGAGACGTGGAGGGCAACAACTCAGCCGTAGGAGGGCAACAACTCAGCAGAAGGACCGCAACCTCTGCCTTTGTGCAAGGAGGAGCAGGAGGAGCACTGCCAGAGCCCTGCAAAATGACCTCCAGCAGACCACAAATGTGCATGTGTCCACTCAAACGGTCAGAAACAGACTCCATGAGGGTGGTATGCGGGTCCGACGTCCACAGGTGGGGGTTGTGCTTAGAGCTCGACACCGTGCAGGACATTTGGCATTTGCCAGAGAACACCAAGATTGGTAAATTCGCCACTGGTGCCCTGTGCTCTTCACAGATGAAAGCAGGTTCACACTGAGCACATGTGACAGACCCCTTGTGGGACCATATGCTGGTGCGGTTGGCCCTGAGTTCCTCTTAATGCAATACAATGCTAGACCTCATGTGGCTGGAGTGTCAGCAGTTCCTGCAAGAGGAAGGCAGTGATGCTATGGACTGGCCCGCCCGTTCCCCAGACCTGAATCCGATTGAGCACATCTGGGATATCATGTCTCGCTCTATCCACCAATGCAACGTTGCACCACAGACTGTCCAGGAGTTGGAGGATGCTTTAGTCCAGGTCTGGGAGGACATCCCTCAGGAGACCATCCGCCACCTCATCAGGAGCATGCCAAGGTGTTGTAGGGAGGTCATACAGGCACGTGGAGGTCACACACACTACTGAGCCTCATTTTGACTTTTTTTTAGGACATTACATCAAAGTTGGATAAGCCTGAAGTTTGGTTTTCCACTTTGATTTTGAGTGGGACTCCATATCCAGACCTCCATGGGTTGATATATTTGATTTCCATTGATAATTTTTGTGAGATTTTGTTGTCAGCACATTTCAGCATTTCATACAATTAGTCCATTCATTCAGATCTATGAGGTGTTATCTTAGTGTTCGCTTTATATTTTTGAGCAGTGTATAAATTACAGCAAAGTATATTCTGCAACTATCATATTTTCCAGTAAAATTACTTAAAAAGTGTACCTGTCATGAGCAAAAACTTTTCATAATGTAGAAAACATTATGGGGGACATTTATCATCGTTGCTTTGGTAAGAGTTCTGTAGGCATTTTTTTTTTGCTTTAGTTTTTACTTTTTCCCCCCCTAAATGTACGAACTCATACTTAGTTTTTTCTTTTACTTCTCATTTCAGATCTGTGTATCCTGTGGATTACTTTAGATTCGGAGGACTACAGTGACCAGTGTTTGTTTTGTTTTTTGTTTATTGTTAATAAAATGGTTAACGAAAAAAAAAATTTTGGGGGGGGGGGGGGGAGTATTTTTTGGAATACATTTTTTTTATTATTATTTTTATTTACATTAGAGGCTTAGTAGTGGAAGCAGTCTTATAGACAGAATCCATTACTAAGCCGGGCTCAGTGTTAGCCCCAAAAGCAGCTGGCACTAACCCCCAATTACCCCGGCACCCACCGCACCAGGGGTGCTGGGAAGAGACAGTACCAATAGGCCCTGAGCATCAAAAATGGCACTCTTGAGCCTAGGCGGTAACAGGCTGGCATTATTTAGGCTGGGGAGGCCCACCCTGGTAACATCAGGGTGCTGCTGCTTGGTTGGTATTTGGATGAGAATAAAAATAGGGGGAACCTTATGCTTTTTTTTATTTTTAATAAAAAAATTTTTTTTTTTGTTCCCCTATTTTTATTTTCATCCAAATGCCAACCAAGCAGCAACAGCCTGACGTTACCAGGGTGGGCGAGGACCATTGTTACTGGCCCTCCCCAGCCTAAATAACACCAGCCTATTACCGCCTAGGCCCAGGAGCGCAATTTTTGATGCTCCGGGCCTGTTGGTAATGGCTCTTCCTGGCACCCCTGTGGCTAGCTGCTTTTGTAGCTAACGCTAACCCCCCAGCTTAGTAATGGACTCCGTCTATAAGACTGCTTCCACTACTAAGCCTGTCAAGTAAATTTAAAAAAAAAAAACACATTTAAAAAAATAAATGTATTCCCCAAAAAACACTCCCTCAAAAGCCCTTGTTAACCATTTTATTAACATTAAACAAAGAAAAAAGAAAAACTCTAATCATCGATGCAGTGCACGGAATCCGAAGTAGTCCACAGGATACACGGATCTGAAATGAGAAAAAAGAAAAATAGGTTAATACATTTATTGTCACCCGCCCGCGCATCTCCTATGCCGCACGATCCCAACTCCCAGCATGCCCTTACAGTACGGACATGCTGAGCGTTGTAGTCATGTGGTGCAGGAGATGTGCAGGCGAGTGACAAGCTTGTCCCCTACCTCCCCTGCTGCATGACTACAACTCCCAGCATGCACTTACAGTAAGGACATGCTGGGAGTTATAGTTGGGCGGCGGCGGCGGGTGACAAGCTTGTCACCCGCCCCACAACTACAACTCCCAGCATGCCCTTATGGCAGGGACGGCTCCTGCACATCTCCCAGCCCGTCTGCAGGAGTCCCGGGCGGCTGCAGAGTGATGCCACCCCGGGCTCCTTTTAACATATAACGGAGCCGCAGAGTTTTAGTCCCTACTGTAAGATCAAATTTCCCGCCAGGTCCCGTGATTGGCTGCTCAGTCCCAGCAATCACGGGACAAAGCGGAAATGTGAAATTACATTAGGGACTCCAAAAATTCCACAGCGCTGAGGTATGTTAATGAAGCCTGGGCTGGCATCACACTGCAGCCACCCAGGCTCCATCTGATTCTTTCCCCGCTACCCTCACTTAATGACGGGGCACTGATTTACATCCCCCCCCTTGTTTCCTACCCGCCCGCACTGTACTTCTCCCACCTGCTACAACTTCGAGCATGCCCTCACTGTAAGGGCATGCTGCGAGTTCTAGTCCAGATGGGAGATATGTGGCGCGGGCGGTAGAGAAGGTGTGGATGTAAATCAGTGTGATCCTTGATCAAGTAGTCAGAAAAGCATAACATAAGCAAGGTTCAAGCTGGTGTAGATTCCTGGAGCTTTCTAATCAGATTCGCCTAGATCTGCTACAGTCCCAGTTGATAAATCAGGGTGCACGGGAAAGTGAAAAAAAATCTACATGAGCAAGATGTCAAGATGAGCGGTGGGATGTAAACAAAAAGAAAGTTGCAAAAAAAGTCGCAAATAAGCAGAGTTGCGCCAAATATACGGGTAAAGCACTACAAACTTTGATAAATCTGGGCCTATATGTATATTTGTAATATACATTGCTTAAAAAATGTGTAGATTTTTGTCCCTGTAGCTATTGCTATTGTGTCTGTGAGGAAATCAAATACAGGATGTGCAGTGAGGACAAGCAGGGCTCTGTACACTGAGAACAAGCAGGGCTCTGTGCACTGAGGACAAGCAGGGCTCTGTGCACTGAGGACAAGCAGGGCTCTGTGCACTGAGGACAAGCAGGGCTCTGTGCACTGAGGACAAGCAGGGCTCTGTGCACTGAGGACAAGCAGGGCTCTGTGCACTGAGGACAAGCAGGGCTCTGTACACTGAGGACAAGCAGGGCTCTGTGCACTGAGGCACTATGACACACTCCTCGCTCACACAGCAGGATGATTGATAAGCCAGGAGCCTGCACAGAGCCCTGCATGTTCTGCCCTCACTTCCTGTATTTGGTCTCCTCATAGAGACACACAGGCAATAGCTGCAGGGACAGCATTTTTTTCACTTAAAAATATACACATTTTTTAACCAATGTATATCACAAATATACATATAATGCTATTATCTACATTATATAAAAATATTTGTCTGACAAGTACACTTTATGCTACTGCCCCTGGAAAACAAAGATAGCTGTTTACGCTTTCAAAACTTAGAGAAATGCATCTTTTGTCGGGAGACAAGTGAGAAAAAGGCAGCCCCAAGGCTGGCCCACCACCTGGATCACCTTCCCTGTTCCTTCTTGACTTGCAGTCATGGTTTGACTTCCAGCATCAAGTCCCATCGTTGTATCCACGCTGTGGTTACAAATAGAAGCGAACATGTGCTGTCAGATACCTCCAGTATAAAAACTCAGCGAACATGTTACTTTTTTGTATCCAAAGAGGAGGTGCAAGATTAAAAAAATAAATAAATAAATAAATAGGACCTTCCCCAAACTGTTCCCACAAAGTTGGAAGCATACAATTGTCCAAAATATCTTGGAAGGGTGACGAGGATTAAGTTTTCTTGTCACTAGAACTAAGGGGCCTTCTCAGCTGACACAATACACACAGGTTATGTTCTCCTGGCATTTGCTGAACCCAGACAGTTCCATCAAACTTCCAGATAGAGGAAAAAATGATGAATCACTCCACAGAACACGTGTCCACTGCTCCAACTCAGGGGTGGATAGCCTTATAGCACTTCCCCTAACACTTAGCAGTGATGCTTGCCTGCAGCTGCTAGGCCATGAAATCCTATCATATGTGCTCCCGGGCACAGTTTTTATGCTAATTTTAATGCTAGAGGAGGTTTGGACTCTCCAGCTACGGAGTTGGCAGAGCGCTGGCGACTTTTACACACCATGTATCTCAATACTGAGCGATCACACTCTGTAGTTTTGTGCGATCTTCACTTCCTGGCCAAGTTGCTGTGGTTCTTAAACACTCTTTTCAAGACTACTACTCATAATTGGTGGTAGAAGATCTAGGAGGGAAGACTTGTAGTAGCGGTGGCTTCTATTACAGTACCACAGTGGAATTCAGTCAGCACTGTAGAAGGACCCATTCTTTCATAATGACTTGTAGCAACAAGACTGAATAAAACTATTAAATTAAATTATTAAATGAGTAGTCCAGTTAAAAAAAAGAAAATAAAAAAATGAGCCCCCGCAATCTCCTGCCCAGCGTCCTGCTCTCTTCCATGACTGAAGCTGTGTCGACCATGGCACAAAGTGATGGCTGGCACGCCCCTCCATGCATCACTATACATAGCTGGAAATACAGAATTGTGTACTTCCAGCTCTCCCATAGAGATGGATGGAGGGAAGTGAGCAGGAAGTGACCAGTACAATTCCATTAAAGTTCTATACTTTGGCATTTTGGATTAAAGTCTTTCCTCCCTCACTTTCATTGAAAAGGTTGCTAAAAAAAAAAAAAATTTCATTACATACATTTTATTTCATTTTAAGTGCTCCAGAGATTTTCTGAAAGGGATTTTTATTTTAAATTAAATAGAACTTATCCATATAAAGTTATAGATTGCGGGGGTCCAACCGCTGGGACCCCCGTGATCTCCTGATCAGTCTGCCCCAGCAGTCTGCCGGAAGTTGCTGTTCCGACCCCCGCAGGAAGCCACAGACAGACACACCCCCTCTATGTATCTTTATGTGATACATGGAGTGGGAGTGTCAGCTGCCGCTCCATGCGAGGGTCAGCACGCCCCCTGCCAGAAGACTGCCGGGGCCCATTCAGGAGATTGCGAGGGTCCCAGAAGTCGGACCCCTGCGATCTATAACTTATCCCTGCGATCTAAATTATATTTCACTACAGGTGTCCTTTAAATCCTGGATGCCCAGAGAGCAGAGATCAAGTACTAGAATATATAAAATGTTTGTATACTAAAGCACATCATATGGTTTTCGTTATGACTATTGTGAAGGGGGAAAAGCCAATAAAAATTTTCCAAACTCTTCAATATACAGGTGAAGACACACAGACCTTTCACTCTTGGGCATACAATAGAAGTGCTAAAGCAGGGGTGTGGAAATTTAATAAAAAAACTACTTGTCCACAGGACTAAAACATAGCAAAATCTACTTGTCCCTCATAACGATCCACTTTTCCGCTTTTACACTCTCGTTTTTTCCTCCTCGCCGTATAATATCCATATCTAACTACTATAATGGCACCTTTTAAATTTTTCCATAACATATTCTCCAAAATCAAAACAAAAGTATTGGTGAAGTGAAATTGAAATAGTAAAAGATAATTTTGCAGATTTGGTGGTTTTCTTTTCTGCGCCACTTACCTCGTGGTTGAGCTAACATGTTATTTTGATACTTTAGACCGGCCTGATTACAGCAATATCGAATTTATATAGTTTCAGTCATGTCTTACTTATTAAAAAAAATAATAATTCTGAACATAGATTTTATTCTTTTAATAGCAATTTTATGACCCCTGTAGCTTTTTTTGTTTGTTTTTTTTAAAAGAGGGCCCATTTTTTGCATTGGTACCATTTTGGTATTGATCTGACTTTTTAACAGATTTTAACTTTTTTCTGGGATATTATAAAAATTGCAATTCTGTGTTTTTTTTTTTACATAATTTATTGTACAGGATGCATAATGTTATATTTTAATAGTTCGTACAATTACGCACACAGCAATACCAAATGTTTATTTTTATTATGTTTTCATGTTTTTATATAGGAAAAGGGCATGATTTGAACTTTTCATATGGAAGGGGTTAATGTTTATCTTTAAAACTTTTATTAAAATTTTTTTCGCACTATTAGTCCCTTAGGGGACTTTTAGGAGCAATGAAATGTATGGGGGCTGGGATTGCTAGTGGCCACTATGATCATGCGGGGTCTAGCATTGTGCGCAGAAAACATTCAGCAAATAGGCTTATTGTACATGCTTTTAGTGTAAAGTTGGTGAAAGGGGCTTGCTTTGAGGAACATTCCTGGTGTGCTGCATGCTGGAAATTATAGTTTTGAGCATCAGGTTAAACTACAGGCATGTCTCACACCAGGACACAAAATTTATACAGTGGTCGCTCAACTTACAATGGTCTCTGGTTACAATATTTTTATCATACATTGGTCTTTTCTGGACCATTGTAACTTGAAACCAGAATCAACATACAACGCTACAGATGGTCCAGATCTGAATTGTGTCAGTGGCTGGAAGAATTGACCAATCAGAATGGGTTTCACTGGTAAAACCCCATGTATTACTGAAGTGCATGCACTGGCTGGCTGGTAGCGCCCCCTACAGTACAGGGAGGTACTACATGTACCAGGTTTAGCTGCTCCTTTGGACACCAGGTGATGGCGGCTCTATTTTACTTTTTGTGGACACTGGGCCTCATTTACTCAGAGTGTTGGGTTTTTACTAGTGGGAAATGTTTCAGACTTGCAAGATTCCTCTCTATTTACTATAGGGAAAAGTCGGGAACATTATCTGGCCAGCTTTTTCTAGGTGGATATTTCCAGCCATTTATCCACAGGATTTTCTGTGAATTCAATAGTAAATCAGTCGGGTTATGAAACCATGCCCCTTTTCGGACCGGTCACGCCCCTTTTCGGACCGGCCACGCCCTTTTTCGGCTTTTCACAGTGCAATGTCGAGTTTGTCGGATTTTACAGGCGCACACTGTCGCAGACATGTCTCAGACACTCTGTGCCAAAATAACCAGACAAAAACTGGTCAGTTTCAGCTTAGTAAATGAGGCCCACTGTGTGTACTGTACAGGAACCTGAAGAAGTTCCTGTCCTCTACATAGACAGTGATTTACAGCTTCTAGCAGATCTTTATTACTGTTATATGTAAGTATATACCTGTATTTAGTTTTTAGTTATTTTTCTTTAATTCTGAAATTTTCCTTTTTGTATGACCACTTACCAGTTTATGGCCTCCATAACCAATATACAGCTTAAGTGAAGGATAACAAAACCACAAACATGCTTTAATTTTTGTTTTATAAATAACAAACATAAAAAATAAACTATAATTAAAGTGCAGTTTTTAAGTGTCACACAGTAAACATTGTTCAGGTAAGATGGACATTAATTGTCATCATATAGAAAATCCTGAGGTTCGTCAATATTTTCCTGGGGGCTTGAGCTATCACACACTGGCTCCCAGTAATCATGAAGCTTTCCCTAAAATTAAGAATAAAAAATAATTAATAAAATAGAGTAAATCACTGAAAGATTTTTTTCACACCTCTACTACACCTACTAGGTGCTGTAATGAGTATAGAGATCTATAAAGATATTGCAATACAGCATGAGATCATGCACTGTTAGGCATAGAAAGATCTCAAGGCCACAGCAATAGTTGTAGAGCAGTCCTCAAGCACCGCAGTCCTCAAGTACCCCCCAACAGGTCATGTTTTCAGGATTATCATAATCTTTTACAGGTGATATATTTATGGTCTGGTGCATCACCATAAGTGTTCTCTGTATGGAATATCCTCAAATCACAACCTGAGAACTGTGCTTGTGAAACACTGTTCTAGAGGGTATTCATGGGTGCAGTAGCTAAAAGCACAACTCCGTTCACGCTCTGGGAAACAAATATCCATTAAAAATACGAATTTGGGATAGGAATTTGCCTAAAATCCTGTGCAAGTCTATGGGACTTCCAGCAAATCCTGATCTCTCGCAAATCTTGTGATATGGCTATCCTGCCACTTGAGCAAGATAAGAAATACACTTTAAAATAGGTCATTCTCCATGATGCTCTTTAAAGCATACCTGCCAAAAACTTTTGACATGTCCTAGGGGTCAGACCCCAACCATCATGAGAATGCGCAGAGAGAGCTGTAGGACTCCATAAATTTACATATGAGTTTGTCTAGGAAAACGTGACAGAGCCAGAGGAGAAAGCACTAAGTGCTTTCACTCGTGCTGCACCGGTTCTCTGGAATGCTATCCCTCAATCCCTCAGACTCAACAACAACATCCATAGTTTCAAATGTGGCCTGAAAACACATCTCTTCAGACAGGCCTATAACATTCTCTAATTGGCCTCAACATATCCTCAATATATCCCCACACCTCTTGTTTGAATAGTTATTGTGTAATTTTATGTCTGATACTTGTCTTTGTTTGTACCCCATAATTGTAAGCGCTGCGGAATCTGTAGGCGCTATATAAATAAAATTATTATTATTATTATTATTATTATTAAGTGCGCACTTCTCCCAGCTGATACTCTGAACACTAAGACCTCGACCAGTCAAAAATGTTGATGTCTCTGACTTATTTTATTTTATTTTTTAACTTGACCGTGCCCATTAACCCCATGGTTAATGGGCACAGCAGGATCTAACTCAGTTATAGTATTCATGCATGAGCAACACATTTATACCAGCAGCTCTCCCACTGTAAAGAAAACTTTGGTCAAGGCCATTTAACTCCTACAATCAATACAAATTGTGGAATCTATATCATATATAAAAAGCTAAGGGGAACTGCAATCACCTGGAACTATAACAACCTGTACCATAAAACTACAGTGCCATTAGTGAACATAAATGAGAATTATTAAGATTAATGATATACATTTTAGCAAAACCAAAGCCCTAGGTAGTACAGGGGCAAAGCTGTAATCCCACATTCCTGCAGAATGAAATCCAAGTCTTACCAAATCCTTACTGTATTCTGAGATTTTTTTTTACTTCACTGGGAGGTACTAACTTTAAGGAAGGAGAAAGAGCTAATTCTATACAGGATGTGAATGGCAAAGCAAAGCCTTGCTGAAGCATCACGTTGGCAGTAGGTGGTGAGCAAATCGATCAACCCATTTGCTGGCCCATAGAATCCTTCAATGCATCTAATAGGAAGTCAATGAGCAAAATACTGGCTTACCTCTAGTTAGAGAGCTTCATATTTATACACAATATTACCACTTTATTAACCATTTAAAAAGATTTCCCTGTGTATTATGCACCTCGCCTAGAGGAGGAAACAGGACTAAGTAAAGACCAGTTTACCTGATTTGGTCGAGAATAAAGCAGCAGTTCTTGCCATCTACCATGTATTCTGGCAACTAAATCTTTCACCTTAATAAAAAAAAAAAAAGAAGGAAATTATTAAAGTACTGATACTGTGTCGACACACAAAAAGAACCAAAACACTTTAAGTACTATTTAAACTGTTACCAGATGAAACAAGCAAAATAATTCTGAAATTGTTTCAAAACACACAGTGTGTGGCAGATTGCTATTTATGTAACTTATAAGTCTCCAATACCTCAAACATACAAGATTGTCCAAAACTCTTATAATTGACACAATGGAAGGTGGCCTAGTCGGATAATCACATTTGCTTTTACATTATGTGGATGACCAGCAGCCTGGGTAACAAAAGGTTACCAGGATGAACTATGGGCAGCAGAGGTAGTATGTTCCAATGGTAAATGGTCAGCTGGATCCTAATACTTACATAGATTTTACTTTGTACTATCGATCTAAGCATTGTTGCAGACTAAATACACCCCCCCTTTGTTTGATCTGCTGAAAAACAAGTCCGATCCATAAAAGCCCCACCACCCTGCTTCTGAGACTTAATCTGCTGCAAACATCTAGATATCAATAACTTGGGAGTTACACAAACAGCCTACAATATCCAGCTTCGTTGTTTGGCTTCCCAATCAATCCAACCCCAGTCACCACAGACACTATAGAGCAGTGGTCTCCAACCTGCGGACCTCCAGATGTGGCAAAACTACAACTCCCAGCAAGCCCGGACAGCCATTGGTATTTGGTAGTTGGTAGTTTTGGTATTAAAGGGGGGGGGGGGGGGGGGGGACTACACAATATCAGGCAGTTTTTAATGTTATGGCTGTAATTTATGGCTGTTGTGGCTATTAGAAATGTATGAATTGAAGCACTGTACCTTTGTTCGGTAAAAATATCTTGCATCCTCCCGGATATCACTTTTTATATGCTTCTCCAGTTCAGTGCATAATTTCAGCAGATATTTCTGTACCAAAGAAATGGAAAAAATAAATAAATGTAAAAAAACAAAATAAATAAAAAAATATTCTAATAATTGCCTAGATACACAGACAAGCCTTTATTAAATTTAATTAATCAAAGCTCTCCTGGTTTATGATCACACCATCAGTTACAGATGCAGTAGCACACTTACTCTCTGTATGGAAGGCGGCTCATCTGAGCTACTTGCATCATTTACAAGATGTAAAAGGCTGAAGGTCAGATAATATGCCTAAAAGATAAAATAAGGAAATCAAACAAAAAACAAAACAAAAAAAAAAAAACTGTATTCTATACCATTATAAATACATGATGCATACCGTATATACTCGAGTATAAGCCGACCCGAGTATAAGCCGAGACCCCTAATTTCAACCCAAAATCCCAGGACTCGAGTATAAGCCTAGGGTGGGAAATACATCATCCCCCCTGTCATCATCCAGACCCGTCATTAACATCCTCATCATCATCACCGCCTGTCATCATCCAGACCCTCATCATCATCACCTGTCATCATCCCCCACATCCCCCCTTCATCATCCCCTTGTCATCATCCCCTTGTCATCATCCCCACCCCCCTTCATCATCCCCTTGTAATCATCCCACACCCCCCCCCCTTCATCATCCCCTTGTAATCATCCCACACACCCCCCTTCATCATCCCCTTGTCATCATCCCCACCCCCCTTCATCATCCCCTTGTCATCATCCCCACCCCCCTTCATCATCCCCTTGTCATCATCCCCACCCCCCTTCATCATCCCCTTGTCATCATCTCACACCCCCCCTTCATCATCCTCTTCTCATCATCCGCCCCCAGTGGTCTTCAACTTGCGGACCTCCAGAGGTTTCAAAACTAAAACTCCCAGCAAGCCCGGGCAGCCATCGGCTGTCCGGGCTTGCTGGGAGTTGTAGTTTTGAAACGTCCGGAGGTCCGCAGGTTGAAGACCACTGCGGCCTTCAACATCATCCAGCCCCCTCTCACCCCCCTTTAGTTCTGTGCAGTGCTCACCTCCGCTCGGCGCTGGTCCGGTCCTGCAGGACTGTCCGGTGAGGAGGTGGTCCGGTGGGATAGTGGTTCCGGGCTGCTATCTTCACCGGGGGCGCCTCTTCTCCGCGCTTCCGGCCCGGAATAGAGGCGTTGCCTTGACAATGACGCAGAAGTACGTTGGCAATGAACGTACCTCTGCGTCGTTGTCAAGTCAACGTGACTATTCTGGGGCCGGGCCCGAAGCGCTTAGAAGAGGCCTCCCCGGTGAAGATAGCAGCCCGGAACCACTATCCCACTGGACCACCTCCTCACCGGACAGTCCTGCAGGACCGGACCAGCGCCGAGCGGAGGTGAGTACTGTACAGAACTAAAGGGGGTGAGAGGGGGCTGGATGATGTCGAAGGCCGCGGTGGTCTTCAACCTGCGGACCTTCGGAGGTTTCAAAACTACAACTCCCAGCAAGCCCGGGCAGCCGATGGCTGCCCGGGCTTGCTGAGAGTTGTAGTTTTGAAACCTCTGGAGGTCCGCAGGTTGAAGACCACTGCGGGTGGGGGAGTTCACTCGAGTATAAGCCGAGGGGGGTGTTTTCAGCACGAAAAATCGAGCTGAAAAACTCGGCTTATACTCGAGTATATACGGTACTCAAAAAGTACTTGAGAAAAGAGCATACATTTTTTTAAAAGGTCAACTTTTACGGGGGAGATGTATCAAACTGTGTGAGAAAAAGTGGAGGGATTTCCCCACACAGCAACCAATCACAGCTCAACTTTCACTTTACCAGAGCTTGTTAGCGGAGCTGTGATTGGTTACTATGGGGAAATCACTCCACTTTTTCTCTCACACAGTTTGATAAATCTCCCCCTATATGCCTTCCAAAAAGGAAAAGAATTCTCTCTAAAGACATGTGCACTGTTAAATAGTAAAGAAAGAAGAGTTTTCTGGGCTTCATAGCCTATTACCTCTTGATCCAAACTGAGTAAAGTCTTGGACTCGTTTTCAGGACATTGTTGCATTTTCTTCACCAATGAAGACGGCCTCATTTCAGACATTAATTGACATAAAAGGAGCATCTTGTAAGTAAACATAATATTGAAAAGTACAGTTTAAACATTTTGCAATAAAGCTGTCCATACACTGCATGCAACACAAATCCACATACTGTGGACTATTTCTACAGCCACAAATTTGCAACCAAGCAGCAGCAAAATCTGCAAGAATTCACATGCATAATACTGTAGAATTGATTAGGATCTTTGATGTGTTATTCACTATAACATCCAGTGATTTGTTGCCCTGTTCAAAAGAGGAGCTAAGATTTGTTCTGTCATTTTTTTGTTTCTGAAAAAAATAGACTTCTAATACGTCAGTGAGATCTGCTATGAATAACTGCACTACAGTGTCTTAAAAGCTGGTATAGCCATGATCTGAACAGAGCCCTAAAGGCAAAAGTAAAACTCAACAACAGGGTGCAGCAGTCTTAACATTACAGATGACAGGAAAGTCAGCACGTAGAGGCCTACCTGAGAATCATAGTCCAACGGTACAAATGTGCAATTTCCATACAGAATATTGGACATGAAAATTAGACTGAGGTGTTTTCGCAACTGTCTAAGGGAGAAAACAGAAGGGGACACCTGACGATATCATACATTTTACAATACATTATGCCACCATTAAATGTAATAAGTTAAGCAAACACACAAACTACAGGTAATCTATTCAATACCGACATGAATATTTAGCTACCTTCAATATTTATCAGTTATCACTGTACTTTCTTAGTGTATGCTCACACTATAGATTTAGTTGTGGAAATTCAGAACAGATTCCACTTGCAGCAGCTTCCTATTGACCTCAACTTGAGGCTGCTGCTCTGTGCATAAAGCTCCGCTTACAGAACTTCTGACAGAGAATTGATTCTGCCAAAGGAAAAGGCGATTTTTGTTTACTTCCCGTAAAATCTCTTTCTTGGAGGATCCATTGGGGGACACAGACCGTGGGTGTATGCTGCTGTCTCTGGGAGGTGTGACACTATGGTAATAAAAAAAAGTTGTCTCCTCCCAGCAGGATATACCTGCCTTCAGGCTCTGAGCTAATCAGTTTAAGTTCCAGAGCAATAGGAGGAGACCAACAGGTCAAAGAAAAACCCAAAACTGTCCGAGAACCAGAAGAAAAAACATAACTGAACACACCCTCGGACAGAGAACCAAAGGAAAATCCCAAAAAGGGCAGGAGCTGTGTCCCCCAATGGATCCTCCGAGAAAGAGATTTTACGGTAAGTAAACAAAAATCGCCTTTTTTCTATCGGCTCCATTGAGGGACACAGACCGTGGAACGTACCAAAGCAGTCCCTTTGGTGGGCAGATAAGCAATCACGCAGACGGCCTATCCACTGCCGCCTGCAACACTTTACGACCCAGACTAGCATCAGCCGATGCGAAAGTATGAACTCGGTAAAACCTCGAGAAAGTGTACAAAGACTACCAGGTAGCCGCCTTGCAAATCTGCGAGGCCGAGGCTCTATTCTGGAGAGCCCAGGATGCCCCAACAGAACGGGTAGAATGAGCCACAACCCTGAAAGGAGGAATCTTCCCCTTACAGCGATAGGCTTCCGAAATGCCGGACCGAATCCACCGAGAAATGGTGGCCTTGGAAGCAGGTTGTCCCTTGCGACGACCTTCCGTGAGGACGAAAAAGGAATCACACTGACGAAACGAAGTGATGGAGAGAGAAGACCGAACAGCCCGAACTACATCCAGCTTGTGTAGTAAGCGCTCATTAGGATGAGAAGGAGCAGGACAAAAGGACGGGAGGACAATGTCCTCATTGAGATGAAAGGCCGAGACCACCTTAGGCAAAAAGGAAGGATCTGGCCGGAAAACAACCTAGTCCTGGTGGATCACCAGAAACGGAGAACAGCAGGAAAGAGCTGCCAATTCAGATACCCTCCGGATGGAGGTGATAGCAACAAGAAACGCCACTTTCCAAGAAAGAAGGCAGAGAGACACCTCTCTAAGGGACTCAAAGGGTGAACCCTGGAGGGCACTCAGAACCAAATTCAAGTCCAAAGAGGGAGAGGGTGACCGATAAGGAGGAACAGCGTGCGCCACTCGTTGAAGGAAGGTCCGGACATGAGAATTAGAAGCCAGGGGCCGCTGGAAAAGAACAGCAAGGGCCGAAACCGGACCTTTAAGTGAACTGAGAGACAACCCCAGTTCCAACCCGACTACAAAAAGGAGAGAAGACGGGGAACCGAGAAGGTTACCGGGGAGAAGTCCTGAGCTTCACACCAACGAAAATAAGACCGCCAAGTACGGTGGTAAATTCTTGCGGAGGAGGGCTTACGAGCCTTGAGCATGGTGTGAATGACTTGGGAAGAGAACCCGTGGGCCCTCAAAACCGCGGTCTCAACCGTTAGGCCGTCAAATGCAGCGACTGTAAATTGGGGTGGCAAACAGGACCCTGAGAGAGCAGGTCTGGGTGGAGCGGAAGGCACAGTGGAGCGTCATCCAGGAGCCTGACTACGTCGGCGTACCACGACCTTCGGGGCCAATCAGGAGCTACCAGAATGGCGGGGATGTCCTCTGCCTTGAGCTTCCTCAGCCCCCTGGGAAGAAGTGGAAGAGGAGGGAACAGATAGGGTAGGGCAAACCCCGCCCAAGGAATCACTAGGGCGTCCACGGCCAGAGCCCGAGGGTCCTGGGACACAAAAGGAAGGATCTTCCGATTGTGCCGGGACGCGAAGAGGTCCACGTCCGGAATGCCCCAGAGGTCGCAGAGTTGCGCAAAGATCTCCGGATGTAGAGACCACTTGCCGGGGTCGGGTGAGGACCGACTGAGGAAGTCTGCTTCGCAGTTGAGCACCCCCGGAATGTGAATCGCTGAAATCCGCCCAGGTGAGAATCTTGGTCACCTCGGCCATGGCTGCCGAGCTGCGAGTGCCGCCCTGTCGATTTATGTACGCCACGGCCGTGGCCTTGTCCGACTGAAAGCGGACAGGACGGGACTGAAGACGGGACTGCCAATGAAGAAGACAAAGAAGAATCGCCCGTAATTCCAATATGTTTATCAGAAGAAGGGCCTCCTGGGGAAACCAGTGTCCCTGAACCGTCCAATCTCTGAACACGCCGCCCCAGCCCGACAGGCTGGCATCCGTTGTAACAACCTGCCAGTGAAGGGGAAGAAACGACCACCCTTGGAGAAGAAGGGGGGAGCAGAGACTGACAGACCCTGCGAGGGAGAACAATCTGACTATCGAGGGACAGAGGAGACCTTTTCCATCGGGAGAGAATCGCCAGTTGAAGGGGGCGGTAATGAAACTGGGCAAAGGGTACGGCCTCCATAGTTGCCACCATCCGACTCAGAACTTCCATACAAGTGCGGATGAAGACTGATACCTGGGTCCGAAGGGAGCGGACCCCCTCGACCGGAACGCCAGACGTTTGTCCGGCGGAAGACAAATTCGGGCAGAGGCTGTGTCGAATCGAAGTCCCAGGAAAGTTAGAGACTGGGTAGGACGGAGGACTGACTTGTCTCGGTTGACCATCCACCCGAAGCGAGTCAGAGTGTGGATAGTGACGTCCAGATTCTCCAGAGTCTGGGCTCTGGTTGGAGCCTTGATGAGAAGGTCGTCCAGATAGGTTATTACCGAGATTCCCCTCGACCGTAACAGGCCCATCACTGGCGCAAGGTTCTTTGTAAAGATCCAAGGAGCCGTGGCTAGACCGAAGGGGAGGGCTATGAATTGAAAGTGCCCCTCCGGAACCGCAAAGCGGAGGTACAGATGATGGCCTGGGAATATTGGCACATGGAGGTAGGCATCCTTGATGTCCACCGATGAAGGAACACCCCTTGTTCCAGGGACACCACCACCGAACGGAGATTCCATTCGGAAGTGGCGGATGAGAAGGTGACGCTTGAGGTCTAAGATTGGTCGCACAGAACCGTCCTTCTTGGGGACCACAAAAAGATTTGAATAGAAACCCTGAAACCGTTCCCCTGGAGGAACGGGAACGATAACCCCCTGGAGAAGCAGAGACTGGAGAGCCGCTCGAAATTGCTTCGCCAGAGGAGGAGACCGGGGGGGCCCGGGAGCGAAAAAGCGATCCCTCGGAAGGGAGGCAAATTTGATTTGGTAACTGTTGGACACCACGTCCCTGACACAAAAGTCCTGAATGTGTGAGGTCCAGTTGTCTCGAAAAAGCAAGAGACGACCTCCAACCCGAGCAGAAACCGCGGGTGGAGGACTCACTTCATGCAGAAGTGGGTTTGCGGTTGCAGAGTTAGAGTCCGACTTCCAAGACGGGCGTGCCCGGAACGAGGGAGCCCTCTTGTCCCGCGAGGGCGCCTGCCCGGACCCTTTGCTGGAGCCAGAGGTCCGAAAGGACCGAAAGGAAAAGGACTTCCTTTGGGAAGTAGGGCGAGCCTTATTTTGAGGTAACAAGGAACTCTTACCTCCCGTTGCCTCATAGATAATCTCATCAAGGCGTTTGCCAAAAAGACGGCCACCCGTAAAGGGAACCTCAGTGAGAGACCTTTTGGATGCGGCATCCGCATTCCAAGCTTTAAGCCACATAGAGCGGCGGAGAGCCGCTAGGTGACCCACAGCAAAGGCAGAACAACGGGCTGACTGCATGGAAGTTGTACACAGAAAGTCCCCAGCTTTAGAGCATTGGAGAGCCAGAGCAGATAGATCCTCTGATAGGGATCCCGCTAAGATATCCTGATGGAGCTTTTGGCACCACTCCAACAGGGCCTTGGACACCCATGTCGAGGCGAAGATGGGAAGAAGAGAAGAGCCAGCTGCTTCAGAATCAAACTTCGCTAAGGATTCTACCTTCTTGTCCGTGGGATCCTTGAAAGCAGCGGCATCTGCCAGAGGCAGTGTAGTCGCCTTAGAGATCCGGGAGATTGGTGGATCCACTGAGGGAGGGGAAACCACCTTAGAGACAAAGTCCTTGTCAAATGGATAACGTTCTTGAATTGTCTTGATTCCCGGGAACCTCTTGTCTGGATGTTTCCATGCAGATTCCAGAATGTCGTCAAAGTCAGCGTGAGAGCTGAACCTTTGAGGTGCTGGCTTAGCATGATGAAAGGAAACTCCTGGATTGACATCCGAAGATCCTGGGTCCTCTAAGTGAAAGGTGGCCCTTTATGGCTGTCACCAATGAGTTCACCGTTGCAATTGAGTCCGAGCGGTCCTCTGAGTCAGATGCCAGCTCGGAAGCCTCGTCCACCAGTTCACCAGGGGAATGTGAATGAGTAGAGGCAGTCCTGGAGGGGGGAGACTGACCGGGTACGCGGCTCTGGTGTGGCAGAGTGGCGACTCCGAGAACGTCCTCTGGAGGAGAGACGTTTGTGCCCAGATGACAGGGGGGGGGCGGGACCCACGAGGGGAACGCTCACGTCTATCTGAAGACTCAATGGAAGAGTCCGACGAGGCACCCCTAGCACGCTTGTGAGAGCGTGAAGTATGTGGAGACTAGGAGCGGGCCCTCTCAGAGGTCCTGCGCAGGGAAGACCCCTTCAAGGCGGACACCACTTCCCGGGAGGCCTTAGCCACCAAACGGGAGACTTGGGTCAAGTCAGCCATATACTGGGTCAGGGAAGAAACCCAGGCTGGTGGAGCGGCTGAACCCACCGGGACCGAAAGGGCATCAGGGGGTACCAGGGGGTCTGGGGTAGCAGTGGAGCAGGCAGGGCAGGTGGGCTCAGCAGAGCCAGACATCTTGGTATTACAATGCTTACAGACAAAATAAGTCACTCCAGTCCCAGGTTTCTGTTTAGAGGGAGGAGCAGCTCTGGGTACGGACATAATGTGGAAAAAGACAGGAACTTTCTCACCCTAGTCTGTGTCCCCTGTCAGCTGCAGTGAGGAGAACTCGCTCCATGCAGCTAGAGTGAATGAACAGACCAGCCAATAGGAAGAGAGGGGCGTGCCTGAAGCAAGGCACTAACTAACTGACCCCCTTCATACTGAAAATCGCACCCACGGCGCTGATTGGAGGCTGCTTCGCGCCTCTGAGCGCTCCCAGCTCTGTGGGCGGAGCTAAAGACCGGCCGAGAAGAATTGTAATGGCGCCCGCTCCTTGTCCCGAGCGCACATGTCAGCCGCATATGCGCTCGGGGGGAATAGAGCGGGCGGCCTAAACGCCGGCAGAGACTGCTGGAGAAAGTAAGCCGGCGCTGAAAGCGCCCGGCCCGTACCAGCGTCGCGGCTGTCAGCCGCGTATAAGGCGCTGCCGGCAAAGTGAAGCAAGCCGGCGGTGAGAGCGCCCGGCCCGTAACAGCGCCGCGGCTGACAGCCGCATATAAGGCACTATCGACAGTCGCACTAAACACACACACATAAAGTGAAGTGCCCCATATATTACATGCCCCCTTAGGTGCCACTGCTCCCCCAGAATAAAAGTGCAGCCCCTGTATAAGCCAGCCCCATAACCTGAAAGGTGGGCCAAAAACAGGGGTCTCCAGAGGTTGCGAGTCCGTACCTATGGAGAAAAGGGGGGCGGGGGTCAGAAGAAATTACCTAATGGAGTCTTCAGTGAAGTCTTCAGTCAGCTTTTGTTGCCTGCATCACGCCTGGCTGCTATGCGGGAGCGAGGCGAGCAGGGAAATAGGGGGACCCGGACCCATGAGGTACCAACCCAACCGTTGGCGAGGGGGGGTGAACAGCGCATATAGGCAATGTCTGTGCCCCCTTACTCGCAATGGGGAAACAGGGAACCGAAGTCCCTGAGTCCCCACCTGAAAACAGAAAATAAAAAGGAATAAAAAAAACTAACACGTCCATATACTAGGAAAACAAAGACACTAAGCTAACTGATTAGCTCAGAGCCTGAAGCAGGTATATCCTGCTTGGAGGAGCCAGCTTTTTTTTCTTATTACCATAGTGTCACACCTCCTAGAGACAGCAGCATACACCCACGGTCTGTGTAACATGTTCATTCTCTCGGCGGAATACACCAGAAACAGCACTATAGTATGGGATGGTGCATAATGTGTGCACAGACACTTGGTGCCGATTCCGGAGGAGAAATCCACCATTCCATTTAGGAGCTGTCGCAGAGTCCGCTCGTGTAAATAAAATTTAAAATTTTTTTAAATAAATAAATTAAACACTGAGCCAACTGGATCCCGTTGACTATATTGGTATACATGTATTTGCAGGATTTGGGCACAAAAAACAAATCCCAAAAAAGTTTGCAATATTTTTTTTAACCACCCAATCAGATACAAACTTAGGTAATATGGCACTGTGGCGCCACACGATGCTGTGTTACTGAACTTTGTATCTGATTCACACCTTATGCTCAAACTGCTTATTCTATTTATGCTATATTTCACTGTGCTATCTTGTCTTATTGATATCCTGGTAGCATTATTTATTAGCATATTGTTTAGACTTCCCTAACCCTAGCTGAGGTCCCCATATAATACCACATACCTAACCTGGTCCATTCTATCCACGTGTTTTTCATTGGATATTGATTTATTTCCCTGTAGGAGAACTGTTCCCCCTTTTGGAGATAATTGTATGTATATTGGTGTATCATTTATTTTAAATAATTCTAGTAAAAGTTATATTTGCGTATTTTAGCAATGCGTTTTTTTGTTTTTATTAATGTAATGACTTTTGCAGCAAAATAAGGTATATGTGTAAATGTACCCTAACATCAACAATGGGTAATACAAAAACTTAACCATACAATTATTATTATTATATATTTTTTTGTTTTACCTCCCACGGTCCTCTGAAGTTGGAATGAGTTGCAGCAGTTTGATGTAGTTATGATGGTGAGTGGTAAGTTGACTTATCGCATAAAACATTTCCGGCATCTTACAAATAGAAACGTTATGTTATTTAAAAGAAAAAAAAAAAAAAAAAAAAAAAAGCAGTTTAATCACTTTAATCCCCATCTATTAGCCCAACGTACCACAGTTTCCCAGGACTTGATATTTTGAAGCAGAGTTTCAATGAGGCAGTGTAAGTCCATTGGAGGAAAGTCCTTTAAGTCCTTTTCTAAGTGCAGTTTTAAGAGCAAAACTATAAGTGCAAGGATTTCTAGGTCACAAAAGCTTTCTCTGCAGATGGCGGAACAAAAACCTAAAAACTGTATAAAAAAATAAAAGAAAAAGTGTACACATAAGCTACATAAATCATTCCATTTGTTTCTCTTAGCATTTTGCTATTTTACAGAGATCCAAAACCCGGCACCTTTTACTGATCAGCTGTTTCGCATCCTACTATACAGTGAACAGTGCTGGAAGCCCTGCGCTGTTCATTGTAAATTGGTGATAACTGAATCTCCTGATCACTTCAATTAAAGGGGTACTCCGCTGCCCTGAAGTTGGGAACATTTTGCTCCGAACACTGGGTGTGGGCGGTGGGGATCGTGACGCCCCCTCAATGCAAGTCTATGGGAGGGGGTGTGACTGCCGTGACATCACTAGGGGCGTGGCCATGATGTCACAATCCCCACCGCCCGCACCCAGCGTTCTAAACTAACACCGGGTGCTGCACATATATCGTGGGGGTCCCAACTGTGGGGCCCCCAGGGATAAGATATCTAAGGGCGGAGTATCCCTTTAACCCCTTAAGGACGCAGACACAGGGTTTTTCAGTTTTTGCATTTTCGTTTTTTCCTCCTTACCTTTTAAAAATCATAACCCTTTCAATTTTCCACCTAAAAATCCATATTATGGCTTATTTTTTTGCGTCACCAATTCTACTTTGCAGTGACTATAGTCATTTTACCCAAAAAAAAACACAGCAAAACGGAAAAAAAATCATTGTGCAACAAAATTACCATTTTGTAAATTTTGGGGGCTTCCGTTTCTAGGCAGTGCATATTTCGGTAAAAATGACACCTTATTATTCTGTAGGTCCATACGGTTAAAATTTTACCCTACTTATATAGGTTTGATTTTGTCGTACTTCTGGAAAAAATCATAAACTACATGTAGGAAAATTTATACGTTTAAAAATGACCTCTTCTGACCCCTATAACTTTTATTTTTCCACGTACAGGGCTGTATGAGGACCCCTTTTTTTGCACCGTGATCTGAAGTTTTATCGGTACCATTTTTGTTTTGATCGGACTTTTTGACCACTTTTTAATTCATTTTTTAATGGTATAAAAAGTGACCAAAAGTAAGCTTTTTTGGACTTTGGATTTTTTAACGTGTACGTCATTGACCGTGCGGTTTAATTAACAATATATTTTTATAGTTCGGACATTTACGCAAGCGGCGATACCATATGTTTATTTTTATTTACACTTATTTTTTTAATGGGAAAAGGGGGGGGGATTCAAACTTTTATTAGGGAAGGGGTTAAATGATCTTTATTAACACTTTTTTTTTTTTTTGCAATGTTATAGCTCCCATAGGGGCCTATAACATTACATACATTGATCTTTTACACAGATCACTGGCATGTATTAACACACCTGTGATCAGTGTTATCGGCGCTTGACTGCTCCTGCCTGGATCTCAGGCACGGAGCTGTCATTCGCCGATCGGACACCAAGGAGGCAGGTAGGGTCCCCCCCGGTGTCCTGTAAGCTGTTCGGGATGCCGCGATTTCACCGTGATAGTTTCACTTCAGACGTGGCGGTCAGCTTTGATCGCAGCGTATGAAGGGTTAATACAGGGCATCATCGCGATCAGTGATGTCCTGTATTAGCCGTGGGTCCCGGCCGTTGATGGCCGCCGGAACCGCCGCGATATGTCGCGGGGTCACCGCATCACCCCGCGGCGTATCGCGGGAGCCGGCGGAGGACGTAAATATACGTCCTTCGTCATTAAGGAGTTAAAGCAAGGATGCAGTTACCCAATGCCACACTATACAATGAATAGTGCAGGGCTTCTTGCCTTATGCGCTGTATAGTACAGGGTACAAGGTGTCACCACTCCCCTGATCAGCGGTTGAGGGCCTATCCTGTGGCTAGGCCACCAATCATATTGTCCCTGAACACCCTTTTTAACAGTAATTTCAGGAGCTACTGTATATGACAACTAGCTGCATACCGACTGTTGTCCAGTCTTCCTACCTAAACCTTGTGGAAGAGGAGAAGCAACAATGACTCTTGTCTTCATATCCAGTCAGGAACCACATCTGTAAAGGCTTTGCCCCAGTCTGATACGTTAATTTTTTTATCTTGTGGATTTTCATAGAAGGACAGTTATGGATAAAGATGTGTAAAACAATCCATTCTCTGAAATAATACTCATTCTTGCACATGGCTCTGTTGACAATTTATAAGACGTTTATGTCTCTTACCTTAATCACATGAGCAATCTGAAATTCTGGAACATGAGAAAATATTGGTTCAGAGCGACCGCTTTCCAGTAACCCAGCCAGAGGCAAAGCAGATCTGTTAACAAAATATACATTTACTGCATTAAAATGTTTTATAAAAACAAAGCAAAAAAAAAAAAAAAAGTTAAGAAATGGAGAAATGTGACTTTTAAATCAAATTTAGTTACTGGGTTTTATGACCATCCATATAGGCATTCAGATGGCAAATGTGTTACCTTTAATCTTTCCTGAACGCTTAAAATGTCACAATAGCAGGAATCAGTATACAGGTGGAGGAACGGAGATACTGACCTACCACCCTGGAAACATTACATTCTGAGATAAAACAGCATCAGAAGTAACCATAATAAAAGTATGCATCCGCAACATCTAGACACAGGAGCCTTAAAGAATCAATCGGAGTGTAAAATCTGCAGTTTACATAACTCCAAGTGACTTTAATGGGAGCTGTGCAAATGGCGTAGCCCCATGGGCTATTCTTTATATGCAACTCTGGGAGGCAAGTAAACAGCACAGGTCGCAGGGCAACATCATTTGCACAACTCCCATTAAAATCAATGAGAGTTAAGCAAATTGCATAACTTCCCCGCTTTGGCTGCTTTAACCCCTTAAGGACCAGGCCCATTTTGGCCTTGAGGACCAGGCCAAATTTTATTTTAGCATTTCCGTTTTTTCCTTCAAAAAAATCATAACTCCTAAATTTCCATCCACAGACCCATATGATGGCTTGTTTTTTGCGTCACCAATTTTACTTTGTAATGACATCAATTATTTTACCATAAAATGTAAAAAATATAATTTATGTGGGAAAATTGAAAACCGCAATTTAGCAAATTTTGGAAGGTTTTGTTTTCACGCTGTTCACTTTAAGGTAAAAATGACATGTTTTCTTTATTCTGTGTGTTAATACGATTAAAATGATACCGATGTTATATGCTTTTCTATAATTGTACCGCTTAAATAAAAAATCTCAAACTATTTTAACAAAATTAGTATGTTTCAAATTGCCCTATTCTGACCACCTATAACTTTCTAATTTTTCCATATACGGGGTGGTATGAGGGCTAATTTTTCGCTCTGTAGTTTTTATCGGTACCACTTTTGCTTAGGTTTTACTTTTTATAAATTTTTGATACTTTTTGGGGGGAAAAAATGACAAAAATGCAACAATTTTGGACTTATTTTTTTACGTTTACGCCGTTCACCGTACGGGATAATTAACAATATATTTTGATAGTTAAGACTATTATGGAGCGATACCAAAAATGTTTATAAATTTTTTTACGCTTTTCTGGAGGTAAAATGGGGAAAACGGCTGATTTGCGTATTCATTGGAGGAGGGGATTTTTTTTTTTTTAACACTTTAATAGTCCCCATAGGGGACATAGCACTAATCAGTATTATTGTCGATCTTCTGCTTTGGTCTGTTCGATCTCAGACCAGAGCAGAGGATCCCACAAGACGGATGGAGGCAGGTGAGAGGACCTCCGTCCGCCATTATGGATGATCGGATGCCCGGGGCAATGCTGTGGGCGATCCGATCATCCATGTAAAGTACCACACTGCCGCAGATGCCATGATCTGTATTGATCACGGCATCTGAGGGGTTAATGGCGGACATCCGCGCGATCGTGGTTGTCCGCCATTACAGGCGGATTTCTGGCTGCTGGGACCTGTCGCAAATGACCCGAACACCGGTCCACTGCTCGCGGTCATGGCGGAGGGAAAATATACATCATGGTGCGTTAAGTACCACGGCACCATGATGTACATTTACGTCCATTGTCGTTAAAGGGTTAAGACTCCTGACCACCCTTTGGCAGCCACAATAATGTCAGAGGGGGCCAGGAAGCTACAAATGAGGAGGGAAATACCCCCTTAGGGTCTATTCCCATGTACAGTATCCTGTGCATACTTTATGCATAGGATTTGAAGCTGCAGATTTGATGATGCAGATTTCAGTGTAAACTAAATAAGTGAGCACAGCTTCAAATTATGTGCATCAAATATGTGCAGTATACTGTAAGTGTGAATACACCTTATATTTAATGTAGATGACTAGCATTATTACCAGGAGACTTATGAGGCAATGGAGTTATGCAAGCATTGCCCACTGACTAGCTTGCAACATTGCTGCTGTGTGGGCACTATTAGGGTACGTTCACACGAGCGGATCCCCAAAGTGTATTACGCTGCGGATCTGCCGCTGAAGGATCGTTGTACACTGCCTTTACAGGTACCTGCTCAGTGTGGCCGCGATGTGTGCGAGTACACCGCGCATGCGTTGCTTCAGTGTATCTGCTTGTAGCGGCGTATTGCCGCTCCGAGAAGGCACCTGTAAAGGCAGCATACATCGGTCCTTCAGCGACAGATCCGCAGCGCAATACGCGCTGAGGATCCGCTCGTGTGAATGTACCCTTAGAAAGGAAGAAACTAGCCACCTGCAATGGACTAAATTACTGTGACAAATTATTATTATTATCAGCTAGTTATACTTTGATATTAACCTATGTTCTCATTCAGGAAGTGTAGTACATCACAAAAAGGAGAATTTTTAATACTTACCGTAAAATCTCTTGGGGGACACAGACCATGGGTGTATGCTGCTGTCTCTAGGAGGTGTGACACTATGGCAACAAAAAAAGTCGGCTCCTCCCAGCAGAAAATACCCACCTCCAAGCCCTGAGCTAATCAGTTTTAGTACCAGAGCAAATGGAGAGGACAGACAGGTCAAGGAAAAAACACAAACTGTCCGAGAACCAGAAAAAATATAACTGAACACACCCTCGGACAGAGAACCAAAGAGAAAACCAAAAGGGCGGGAGCTGTGTCCCCCAATGGATCCTTCGAGAAAGATTTTACGGTAAGTATTAAAAAATCTCCTTTTCTCGGCTCCATTGGGGACACAGACCATGGGACGTACCAAAGCCGTCCCTTGGGTGGGCAGATAAGCAGTCAGGCAGACGGCTGTTCCACTGCCGCCTGCGGCACTTTACGGCCCAGACTAGCATCAGCCGATGCGAAGGTATGATCCCGGTAGAACCTCGAGAAAGTATGCAAAGACGACCAGGTAGCCGCCTTGCAAATCTGCGAGGCCGAGGCTTTGTTCTGGAGAGCCCAGGATGCCCCAACAGAATGGGTAGAATGAGCCACAACAATGAAGGGAGGAATCTTCCCCCCCCCCCCCCCTACAGCGATAGGCTTCCGAAATGGCAGACAGAATCCACCGAGAAATGGTGGCCTTGGAAGCAGGTTGACCCTTATGACGACCTTCCGTAAGAAGGACGAAAAAGGAATCACACTGACGAAACGAAGAAGTGATAGAGAGGTAGGACTTAACAGCCCGAACCACATGCAGCTTGTGGAGTAAACGCTCCTTAGGATTAGAAGGAGCAGGACAAAAGGACAATGTCCTCATTGAGATGAAAGGCCGAAACAACCTTAGGCAAAAAGGAAGGATCTGGCCGGAAGACAACCTTGTCCTGGTGAATCACCAGAAACGGAGAATGGCAGGAAAGAGCTGCCAACTCAGACACCCTCCGAATGGAGGCGATAGCAACAAGAAATGCCACTTTCCAAGAAAGGAGGCGCAGGGACACCTCTCTAAGGGATTCAAACGGTCCACCTTGGAGGACACCCAGAACCAGATTCAAGTCCCAAGGGGGAGAAGGTGACCTATAAGGAGGGGCAGCATGCGCCACTCCTTGAAGCAAAGTCTGGACATGAGAATTAGAAGCCAAAGGACGCTGGAAAAGAATAGAAAGGGCCGAAACCTGACCCTTAAGGGAACGGAGAGACAACCCCAGTTCCAATCCCGACTGCAAGAAGGAGAGAAGACGGGGAACAGAAAAAGTAACAGGAGACAAGACCTGAGCTTCACACCAACGAAAATAAGACCACCAGGTACGGTGGTAATTTTTTACCGAGGACGGCTTACAAGCCCTGAGCATGGTGCGAATGACTTGGGAAGAGAAACCGCGGGCTGTCAAAACCGCGGTCTCAACCACCACGCCGTCAAAAGCAGCGACTGTAAATTGGGGTGGCAAAGAGGACCCTGTGACAGCAGGTCCAGACAAGGTGGAAGGCTAAGTGGAAAGCGCAGTGGAGCGTCGTCCAGGAGCCTGACCACGTCGGCGTACCACGACCTTCGGGGCCAACGACCTTCGGGGAACGTCCTCCGCTTTGAGCTTCCTCAGAACCCTGGGAAGGAGCTGAAGGGGAGGGAACAGATAGGGCAGAGCAAACCCCGCCCAAGGAATCACTAAGGCGTCCACGGCTAGAGCCAGGGGGTCCCGGGACTTCGACACAAATGGAAGGATCTTCCGATTGTGCCGAGACGCTAAGAGGTCCACATCTGGAATGCCCCAGAGGTCGCAGATCTGCGCGAAGACCGCTGGATGTAGGGACTACTCGCCGGGGTCGGATGAGGACCGACTGAGGAAGTCCGCTTCCCCTGGATACCCTGACTGAGTTTTGAGCACCACACCGATAGGGCCTTGGACACAAATGCTGAGGCGAAGGTGGGAAGCAGAGAAGAGCCTGCTGCTTCAGAGGCAAACTTTGCAAAGGACTCCACCTTCTTGTCCGTCGAATCCTTGAAAGCAGCCGCATCTGCTAGCGGCAGTGTAGTTGCCTTAGAGAGGCGGGAAATTGGTGGATCCACCGAGGGAGGGGAAACCACCTTAGAGGCAAGGTCCTTGTCGAATGGGTAACACACTTGAATCTTCTTCATTCCTGAGAACCTCTTGTCCGGATGTTTCCATGCAGATTCCAGAAGGGTGTCGAATTCAGCGTGAGAGCTGAACCTTTGAGGTGCTGGTTTAGCACAATGAAAGGATACTTCAGGAGTCACGTCCGAAGGAGCGACGCTTGTGACCAGATGACACGGGGGGGGGGGGGGGGGGGAACTACTCATGAGGGGAGCACCCAAGTCTACCTGAAGACTCAATGGAAGAGTCAGAAGAGGCACCCCTAGTACGCTTGTGAGTGCGTTAAGTATGTGGAGAAGAGGAGCAGGGCAAACCTCTTCAAGGCAGACACCACGTCCCGGGAGGCCTCAGCCACCGAACGGGAGACTTGAGTCAAGTCAGCCATATACTGGGATAGGGAAGAAACCCAGGTTGGAGGGGCGGCCGAATCCACCGGAACTGAAAGAGCATCCAGGGGTACCAGGGGGTCTGGGGGAGCAGTGGAGCAGGCAGAGCAAGTGGGTTCAGCAGAACCAGGCATTTTGGAATTACAGCTCTTACAGACAAAATGGTAAACTAACGCTCCAGTTGTCTGTTTAGAGGGAGGAACAGTTCTGGGTACGGACATAATGAAAAAAGAACTCTCTCACCCGAGTCTGTGTCCCCTGTGGCAGCTGCTGTGAGGAGAACTCTGTGTAGATAGAGAGGGAGAAACAGGCCAGCCAATAGCCAGAGAGGGGCGTGCCTGGAGGAGAGGCACTGTCTGATTGGCCCCTGCTACCTAAAATCGCGTGCACGGCACTGATTGGAGGACAATTCGTGCCTCCAGTAAGCTCCGGTGGCCCTGTGGGCGGAGCTATAGCGCCCTGGCCGCCGAAATGCTTGTGAAGAAAAAATAGTAATGGCGCCTGCTCCTTGCCCCGAGCGCACAGGTCCTCCGCATTTGTGCCCGAGGGGAAGTGAGCGGGCGAGACACATATTCGCCGGCAGCCGGCTGCTGCCGAAAGCGAAAGTAAGTCGGCGCTTCATGCGCCCGAACAGTATAAGCGCTGCGGCTGTCAGCCATATAGTAAAATACACATACACACATGAGTGCACAATAATAAAGTGTCCATACATTCCAAATATGCCACTGCTCGCCCCAGAAATAAAGATAAAGCCCCTAGCACAGGCCAGCCCCTTAGACCCTGAAAGGTGGGCCAAAAACTGAGGGTCTCCAGGGGTTGCGAGTCAGCTCCTAAGGGAGAAAGAATATATACTCACCTCAGTCAGAAAAACTTACCTAATGGAGTCTTCTGTGAGGTCTTCAGTCCGCTTTATGTCACCTGCATCACGCAGAGCTACCATGTGCGAGCGAGGCGAGCAAGGAATAGGGGGACCCGGACCCATGAGGTACAACCCCAGGCACTGACCGTTGGCGAGAGGGGGTGAACAGCGCATATACACAATGTCTGTGCCCCCTCAATCGCAATGGGGAAACCGTGAGCCGCAGTTCCTGAGTCCCCACCTGAAAACATGAAAGAAAAAGGAATAAAAAAACTAACACATCCCTAACTAGGAAAATAATAAAACAGAAGACCTGGTCTGGAGAATTCCAGACCATGTCCACCTCCTTCAGACACTAAGCTAAAACTGATTAGCTCAGGGCCTGGAGGCGGGTATAGCCTGCTGGGAGGAGCAGACTTTTTTGTTGCCATAGTGTCACACCTCCTAGAGACAGCAGCATACACCCATGGTCTGTGTCCCCCAATGGAGCCGATAGAGAAATGTCTAGTTTGGTAGTGAAATAGCACTCCTTCAGCAACAAACAATTCTGAGGATAGCTACAACATATATTCCCAAAACAGAGATTGTATTTCTCCTACTACAAGATGATCAGATCTTAATGCAGAGACATCCACTCCCCAAGCAGTGAGAATACCATGTTCCTCAGGGAACATTTCATTCGCATACACATTTACAGTAACCCTTTCCCAACACGAGTACACCTTTTAATACTTCTCAGTAGGTAAAGTAATCATTATATATATATTATATTTTCCAGTCTGAACACAGAGAAAGAAGCCTGAAGAGCCTTCCTTAAATAGCTGCAATGTTAATAATTTGAAGGAAACCTAACGTGCCCTCGCTGTTTAGGAATTATACAGAACAGTCTAGTAGAAAGATCTACTTCACACAGGTGTTAAATAGCTGCCTTTTAGCAATCATACTACCTACCCCGATTCCCACTGTACCCAAAGGGTTATTTTGAGAGGTGGCCAAGGTGGCCCAGCTAAGACAGTCCCTATAAGTATACTAGGTCATTATTCACTTACCCAAAGTCTATGGAGCTAAATGAAGGACGAATGTTTGGCAAAGGAAACAGAGTATCAAAGTGAATCCCCATGTTTGCAAAAACAGTAGCTATATCCAATAATGATGGAGTCCAGGGCTTTTCTTGCAGATATGAAACTATCAAAAGGAAAATATTTCATTAAAAATAAAATATGATTCTCTTTTAGAATTTAAATAAAAAAATTCACACTTTAAAATATTTCTAATATTTTGTAAGAAAATTGGATGCAGTCACTAGTAGACTATGTTTAGTCCATTACAGTGAAAGAGCCCACCACAGTATGTGTTTGCATGCCTCTTTTTCAACAGACTATTAATGCAAATGTATCCTGCGAATGAATGTCCCTGTGCGTCGTCGTCAAGGCAACGTCAGTAGTCCGGGGCAGGCGCGGAGAAGAGGGCCTCCCCAGGTGAAAATGGACAGCCCAGAACAACTAACCCTCCCCACCGGACGGTCCCTGGAGCGTAGATGGCCCGGACCAGCTCACCCTTCCTTCCCACCGAGGGGAGTAGAGTAGAAAACTAAAGGAGGGGTTCTGGTTGATGACGAAGGCCGCAGTGGTCTTCAACCTGCGAACCTCCAGAGGTTTCAAAACAACAACTCCCAGCATGCCCGGACAGCTGATGGCTGTCCGGGCATGCTGGGAGTTGTAGTTTTGCAACATCTGGAGGTCCGCAGGTTGAAGACCACTGAGAAGGGATTGACAGGAGGAGAGTTCACTCGAGTATAAGCCGAGGGGGGGTTTAATTTCATAATACGGTAAGTTTCATATACGGTAAGTTTAATTTCATAATTAAAATACAACAAAGCAATTATACATTAAGCTACTACAAATAACCTTACTTACGATTATTGCAAGAAATTTCTATCAGCGTGTGCAGAAGTTTAACGGACACCGCATATGATGGATGAATCGAAACCATCTGGAAGAAAATAAGAGGATTTTTTAGACTTACCGTAAAATCTCTCGAAGGATCCATTGCGGGACACAGACTCTGGGTATATGCTGCTGTCTCTAGGAGGCTTGACACTATGGTAACCAAAAAGTCGGCTCCTCCCAGCAGGATATACCCGCCTCCAGGCCACTGAGCAATTCAGATTAGTCTCAGAGCAAGAGGAGGAGACCAACAGGTCAAAGGAAAAAAAAAAAAACATGAACTGTCCGAGAACCAGAAGAAAAAATAACTGAACACTCCCTCGGACAGATAACAGAAAAGGAACCCCAGAAAAGGGTGGGAGCTGTGTCCCCCAATGGATCCTTCGAGAAAGATTTTATGGCAAGTCTAAAAAAAAATCTCCTTTTCTCTATCGGCTCCATTGGGGGACACAGACTCTGGGACGTACCAAAGCCGTCCCTTGGGTGGGCAGAGAAAACCGGTCAGGCAGTCGGCTGTACCTCCTCTGCCTGCAACACTTTACGGCCCAGACTTGCATCAGCCGATGCAAAGGTATGAACCTGGTAGAATCTCGAAAAAGTGTGCAAAGACAACCAGGTGGCCGCTTTACAGATCTGCAAGGCCGAGGCCTTGTTTCGGAGAGCCCAAGATGTTCCCACAGAGCGGGTGGAATGAGCCAAAACCCTGAAGGGTGGGATCTTCCCCTTGCAGCGGTAAGCTTCCGAAATAGCACATCGGATCCAACTACAAATGGTGGCCTTGGAAGCAGGCTGTCCCTTCCGTAAGGACGGAAAAAAAAAAGAATCGCACTGACAGAAGGAAGAGGTGACAGAAAGATAAGTCCGAACAGCCCGTACCACATCCAATTTGTGGAGCAGACGCTCCCTGGGATGAGAAGGAGTGGGACAAAAGGACGATTTCCTCGTTGAGATGAAAGGCCGAAACGACCTTAGGTAAGAAGGACGGATCTGGCCTGAAAACAACCTTGTCCTGATGAATTACCAGGAAAGGAGGACGGCAGGAAAGAGCTGCCAATTCAGATACTCTCCTAATGGAAGTAATCGCTATAAGAAAAGCCACTTTCCAGGATAGTAGGCGAAGGGGAACCTCCCTAAGAGGCTCAAAGGGTGCGTCCTGAAGAGCGCCTAGAACTAAGTTCAAGTCCCAAGGGGAGAAGGGGGATCGGTAAGGGGGGGCAGCATGTGCCACGCCCTGAAGGAAGGTCCGGACATGCGAATTGGAAGCCAGAGGACGCTGAAAGAGAATGGAAAGGGCGGAAACCTGACCCTTAATGGAACTAAGAGCCAGTCCTTGCTCCAACCCCGACTGCAAAAAGGAAAGGAGACGGGGAACGGAAAGGTAACTGGAGAAAAGGTCTGAGCTTCGCACCAACGAAAGTAAGCCCGCCAGGTATGGTGATACATTTTTGCAGAGGAGGGCTTGCGAGCCCTGAGCATGGTGCGAATTACCTGGGAAGAGAAGCCACAGGCCCTTAGAACCGCGGTCTCAACCGCCACGCTGTCAAATGCAGCGACTGTAAATTGGGGTGGCAAAGTGGACCCTGTGACAGTAGGTCTGGACGAAGCGGAAGACGGAACGGAACGTCGTCCAGAAGCCAGACCACGTCTGTGTACCATGCCCTTCAAGGCCAATCTGGAGCCACCAGAATGGCGGGGACTCCTTCCGCCTTGAGCTTCCTCAGAACCCTGGGAAGGAAGGGGGAGAGGAGGGAACAGGTAGGGCAGTACGAAGCCCGACCACGGAATTACTAGAGCATCCACGGCTAGAGCCAGGGGGTCCCTGGACTTTGACACAAACGTCGGAATTTTTCGGTTATGTCGAGATGCGAAGAGGAACACGGCTGGGAACCCCCAGGAAGTCGCAGATCTGCACGAACACCTCCGGAGGTCGGCTGAGGACCGACTGAGGAAATCCGCTTCCCAGTTGAGCACTCCCGGAATGTGAATTGCCGAAATGGCTGGAACTACTTGTTGCGCCCAGAGGAGGATCTTTGACACCTCGGACATGGCCGCTGAGCTGCGAGTGCCGCCCTGTCGATTGATGTACGCCACAGCCGTGGCATTGTCCGACTGGACACGGACAGGATGGCCCTGAAGCAGGGACTCCCAATGCTTCGGACAAAGATAAATTGCCCTCAGTTCCAGGATTTTTATGAAAAGAAGGGCTTCTTGGGGAGGCCAGAGGCCTTGAACCGTTTGATCCCTGAAAACACATCCCCCCCCCCCCCAGGCTGGCATCCGTCGTGACCACCTGCCAGTGGAGGGGGAGGAACGAACGCCCCTGAAGAAGGGGGGAGTGGAGCCACCAGCGCAGAGACCGACGGGTCCAGAGAGGGAGAGCAATCTTGTGATCGAGAGAGAGAGGGGACCTGTCCAATCGTGCAAGAATCGCCAGCTGAAGAGGACGGTAATGAAACTGGGCAAAGGGTACGGCCTCCATGGCTGTCACCATCCGACCCAGGACTTTCATGCAAGTACGGATGGTGACCGGGGATGGTATCCGGAGGGAAAGGACTCCAGACAAGAGGGCCAGACATTTGTCCAGCAGAAGGCGAATCCGAGCCGAGTCGAACTGAAGCCCCAAGACCAGAGACTGGGTGGGGGAGAGAACTGACTTGTCTCGGTTGACCATCCACCCGAAGCGACATAAGGTCTGAAAAGTGAGGCTCACATTCTCCAGAGGCTGGGCTCTGGTGGGGGCTTTGATGAGGAGGTCGTCCAAGTAGGGTATCACCGAGACCCCTCTTGAACGTAACAGAGCTACAACAGGCGCCAGAATCTTGGTAAAGACTCGTGGCGCTGTGGCCAGACCAAAGGGTAGAGCCAAAAATTGATAATGACCTTCCTGAACCGCAAAGCGGAGGTACCGCTGGTGTCCGGGAAAAATTGGAACGTGAAGGTAGGCATCCTTGATGTCCACCGAGGAAAGAAACACCCCTTGATCCATAGATGCCACCACCGAATGGAGAGATTCCATTCGGAAATGGCGGATAAGATGTTGGTTGAGACGACGTTTGAGATCCAGGATTTTGCCGCACAGAACAGTTTTTCTTGGGAAACACGAAAAGATTGGAATAAAAACCCTGAAAGCGTTCCCTTGAAGGAACTGGGACAATGACACCCTGCAGGTAACAATAAGATATCTTAAGGCCAGCCCCAGCTTCTTCAGGATAGGGCCAAAAACAGGGGTCTCCAGCTGTTGCAAGACCTAGGGAGAGAAAGATACTCCCCTCATGCTGAAGAACTTACCTAAAGAAGTCTTCAGACTGTAGACTTCAGTGAGCATTTTCACCTGCGGCAAGCCAAGCTCATAGCGAGGCGAACAGGGAGGTAGGGGGACCCGGACCCATGAGGTACAACCCCAAGCGCTGACCATTGGCGAGAAGGGGTTAACAGTACATCCAAGATGCCTGCCACCTCTCGCAATGGGGAAACAGTGAACCATAGTTCCCGAGTCCCCACCTGAAAACAGAAATAAAAAGGAATAAAGAACTAACACATTCCCAAAACCGAAGAAAAAAAAAAAATATGAGACCTGGTCTGGAGAACACCAGACCAGTGTCCACCTCCTTAAGACACTAAGCAAAAACTGAATTGCTCAGTGGCCTGGAGGCGGGTATATCCTGCTGGGAGGAGCAGACTTTTTCCTAGAGACAGCAGCATATACCCAGAGTCTGTGTCCCCCAATGGAGCCGATAGAGAAATTTGCATTTTATTAATTATTGCTATAAACTTCTAAACACTGTAGCAATAAGACAACATTTTACATCTGGGATACATATTTCTTTGCACATGAGCAAAAGTATAATTTTACATAAAGCAGATCTGTCAGCACACAATGTTATCCTGGGGAACAGATCCAGTCTCCTACAAGCCCATAGTGTCTCCCCCCCACTACCACCACCTCCATCCCCTTATGAATATCATGGACTCAATCATCACTAATTTTTTAATAGCTATTAGCCAAATGGCACAATCTTTTGTGTAGTGACCTGCTGCCAAATCTGCTGTAAGCTAAAATAAAATCAGAAAACATGTGAAAGTGTTATTTGAGTTTGCAATCACATATACAGAGTAACATCTCTCTAGGTAGGAACTGATGCATACCTGGAACATCCATCTCATTAGGAAATCAGGACATTTCTTAAATCGATACAGAAAAGTAAAAAACCCCTCCGTGGCCAATGTGATTTGATTTTCTTGACTACAGCTGTATGAAAAAGGAAACAAGTTCATTTATATTAAATGCATAAGTAGTACAGACAAATAAGACAGTGTAATTTATTAGAAAAAAAATGCCTCTCTCCCCACTTATCAGGCTCTTTGTATGCTCAAAAAAAGTTTTTATATCTGACCATTTAAATATTAAAACTAATTAAAAAAGTTTTTAATATATATTATTTATGTGAAATTTATTGACAAGTCTAAGTTTGACCTGTATATTCAGGTAATGTCTCCTGGTAGAAGTACATACATAATGGAGTAACCAAAAGCAGAAACATTCAAGTGAAGAAAAAAATAAAAATAAAAATAAATAAAAAAAGAACCACCAACATGTCATATGCACACACGTATATCTAACATACCTGAAAATGATACTTTCCTCAGAGCTCCCATCAGAGAAGTCTGAATGTTTTAAGTCAAGTGAACGAAGACTAAAGATTGTTCCAGATTCCAGCAGATTGAAGATTTCCTCCCCTGGATGCTGATCTGGTATAGCATGTGTGACCAATTTAAATTTCTCCAAAATATCTCTATGAGGGATTATGGAAAAAAAATTACATTTATATATAAAAAAAAAAAATTAAAAAAAACAGACACACACACAGTGTTATACATCTACAGAACAACTATGAAAGCATTTATGTGAGCAGAATTTTTTTTTTTAAATAAATAAACTTAAGTTTTTGCCATGGTTATAAAGTGCAGTAGTCATGTAGCTCATAGATGTGTGAACAGGACTTAACAGATATCACAATCTTTAACCCCTTAAGGACTTAGCCAATTTAGGCCTTAAGTACTCAGCCAGCTTCATTTTTGCGTTTTTCTCCTCACCTTCTAAAATCCATAACTTTTTTATTTTTCCATCCACAGACCCAAATGAGGGCTTGGGTTTTTTTTGCATGACCAATTGTACTTTTAATGACACCTTTCATTTGCCGCAGATGACGAGATCAGTATTGATCACGGCATCTGAGGGGTTAATGGCAGACATCTGTGTGATTGCTGATGTCCACGATTATCGGCGGGTCCCTGGCTGCTGATAGCAGCTGCAACCCGCTGTGCATGATGTGAGCACCAATTCAGTGCTCGGGTCATGTATAGGATGTAAATGTACGTCCTGGTGTGTTAAGTACCACTGAACCAGGACATATATTTATGTCCAGTCATTAAGGGTTAAAATACATAATTGGGAAAAGGAAAATGTACATTTAAGTAAACAGTGTTTACCTGTGCTCATCTGTAAGTTCACCATCCTCAGCACTGTCATTTTGTTCTCCACTGGCCACCCCCAATCCTCTCTCTAAATCTTCATGTAGCAGCTTTTCCATTTCATCTATCCTGAGACACAAATAAAACCACACACTTATGTTAAAGATAAACCTAAGATTGCATGTTCTGGTCATATTCTGCCAACAAAAATAAAAAAAAAACATCTCTGCAATGTGTCATTTTGTTAGGAATTAACCCTTTAATGGCTAGGCTTAAAAGAGTAGTCCGGTCGAAATTTTTTTTATAAATTTTTTTTAAATCAACTGGTGCCAAAAAAGGAGATTTTTGTTTACTTAACGTAAAATCTCTTTCTCGGAAGATCCATTGGGAGACACAGACCGTGGGTGTATGCTGCTGTCTCTAGGAGGTGTGACACTATGGCAATAAAAAAAGTCGGCTCCTCCCAGCAGGATATACCCGCCTTCAGGCCCTGAGCTAATCAGTTTAAGTTCCAGAGCAATAGGAGGAAAACTAAAGAAAAAACCCAAAACTGTCCGAGAACCACAACAAACAAACATAACTGAACACACCCTCGGACAGAGAACCAAAGGAAACCCCAAAAAGGGCGGGAGCTGTGTCCCCCAATGGATCCTCCGAGAAAGAGATTTTAAGGTGAGTAAACAAAAATATCCTTTTCTCTATCGGCTCCATTGGGGGACACAGACCGTGGGACATACCAAAGCCGTCCCTTGGGTGGGCAGATAAACAGTCAGGCAGATGGCCGAACCACTGCCGCCTGCAACACCTTACGACCCAGACTAGCATCAGCCGATGCGAAGGTATGAACTCGGTAAAACCTTGAGAAGTGTGCAAAGACGACCAGGTAGCCGCCTTGCAAATCTGTGAGGCCGAGGCTCTATTCTGGAGAGCCCAGGATGCCCCAATAGAACGGGTAGAATGAGCCACAACCCTGAAAGGAGGAATCTTCCCCTTACAGCGATAGGCTTCCGAAATGGCGGACCGAATCCACCGAGAAATGGTGGCCTTGGAAGCAGGTTGTCCCTTACTACGACCTTCCGTAAGAACGAAAAAGGAATCACACTGACGAAATGAAGAAGGGAATGGAGAGATAAGACCGAACAGCCCGAACTTACATCCAGCTTGTGTAGTAAGCGCTCCGTAGGATGAGAAGGAGCAGGCCAAAAAGATGGGAGGACAATGTCCTCATTGAGATGAAAGGCCGAAGCAACCTTAGGCAAAAAGGAAGGATCTTGCCGGAAAAGAACCTTGTCCTGGTGGATTACCAGAAACGGAGAAGGCAGGAGAGAGCTGCCAATTGAGACACCCTCCGGATGGAGGTGATAGCAACAAGAAACGCCCCTTTCCAAGAAAGGAGGCGGAGAGACACCTCTCTAAGGGGCTCAAAGGGTTCACCCTGGAAGGCACTCAGAACCAAAATCAGGTCCCAAGGGGGAGAGGGTCACCGATGAGGAACAGCGTGCGCCACTCCTTGAAGAAAGGTCCGGACATGAGAATAGAAGCCAGGGGCCGCTGGAAAAGAATAGCAAGGGCCGAAACCTGACCTTTAAGGGAACTGAGAGAAAACCCCAGTTGCAAACCCGACTGCAAAAAGGAGAGAAGACGGGGAACCGAGAAGTTTACAGGGGATAAATCCTGAGCTTCAAACCAACAAAAATAAGACCAAGTACGGTGGTAAATTCTTGCAAGGGATGGCTCATGAGCCCTGAGCATGGTGTGAATGACTTGGGAAGAGAACCCGTAGGCCCTCAAAACCGCAGTCTCAACCGCCACGCCGTCAAATGCAGCGACTGTAAATTGGGGTGGCCAAGAGGACCCTGAGAGAGCAGGTCCGGACGGAGCGGAAGGCGCAGTGGAGAGTCGTCCAGGAGCCTGACTACGTCGGCGTACCACGACCTTCGGAGCCAATCAGGAGCTACCAGAATGGCGGGGATGCCCTCTGTTTTGAGCTTCCTCAGAACCCTGGGAAGGAGCAGAAAGGGAGGGAACAGATAGGGGAGGGAACAGATAGGGTAGGGCAAACCCCGCCCAAGGAATCACTAGGGCGCCCACGGCCAGAGCCTGAGGATCCCGGGACTTGCTTTCCGCCCAGATGAGAATCTTGATAACCTCGGCCAAGGCTGCCGAGCTGCAAGAGCCGCCTTGACTATTTATGTACGCCACGGCCGTGGCGTTGTCCGACTGGACGCGGACAGGACGGGACTGAAGCCGGGACTCCCAGTGAAGAAGACAAAGAAGAATTGCCCGTAATTCCAATATGTTTATCGGAAGAAGAGCCTCTCGGGGAAACCAGAGTCCCTGAACCGTCCAATCCCTGAACACGCCGCCCCAGCCCGACAGGCTGGCATCCGTTGTAACTACCTGCCAGTGAAGGGGAAGAAATGACCGCCCTTGGAGAAGAAGGGGGAGCGGAGCCACCAGAGCAGAGACTGACGGACCCTGTGATGGAGAACAATCTGACGATCGAGGGACAGAGGAGACCTGTCCCATCGAGAGAGAATCGCCAGTTGAAGGGGGCGGTAATGAAACTGGGCAAAGAGTACGGCCTCCATAGTTGCCACCATCCGACCCACGACTTCCATGCAAGTGCGGATGGGGACTGACCTGGGTCCGAAGGGAGCGGACCCCGACAGAAGCGCCAGACGTTTGTCCGGTGGGAGGCAATTCGGGCCGAGGCCGTGTCGAAGCGAAGTCCCAAGAAGGTTATAGACTGGGTAGAACAGAGGACTGACTTGTCCCGGTTGACCATCCACCCGAAGCGATCCAGAGCGTGGAGAGAGACGTCCACATTCTCCAGAGTCTGGGCTCTGGTTGGAGCCTTGATGAGAAGGTCATCCAGGTAGGTATCACCGAAACTCCCCTCGACCGTAACAGGCCCATCACTGGTGCAAGGATCTTGGTAAAGAGCAGAGGCCAGACCGAAGTGGAGGGCTACGAATTGAAAATGCCCCTCCGGAACCGCAAAGCGGAGGTACCGATGATGGCCTGGAGATATTGGCACATGGAGGTAGGCATCCTTGAGGTCCACCGATGAAGGAACTCCCCTTGTTCCAGGGACGCCACCACCGAACGGAGAGATTCCATTCGGAAGTGACGGATAAGAAGATGATTGTTGAGACGCTTGAGGTCTAGGATTGGTCGCACAGAACAGTTTTTCTTGGGAACCACAAAGAGATTGTAATAGGAACCCCGAAACCATTCCCCTGGAGGAACGGGAACGATAACCCCCTCGAGAAGCAGAGACTGGAGAGCCTCTCGAAATTGCTTCGCCACAGAAGGCGACCGGGGGCCCGGGATCGAAAAAAGCGATCCCCCGGAAGGGAGGCGAATTCGATTCGGTAACCGTTGGGATCCCACGTCCCTGACCCAAGGTCCAGATGTCTCGAAAAAGTAAGAGACGACCTCCCACCCGAGAAAAAAAGCCACGAGTGGGGACTCACTTCATGCAGAAGTGGGTTTGCGGTTGCTTGATTTGGGCGCAAAACGTTCGGACCGGTTGGAATACGACTTCCAAGACGGGCGCGCCCGGAACGAGGGAGCCTTCTTGTCCTGCGAAGGCGCCTGCCTGGACCCTTTGCTGGAGCCAAAAGGTCCGAAAGGAAGAGGACTTCCTTTAGGAAGTAGGGCGAGCCTTATTTTGAGGCAACAAGGAACTCTTACCTCCCGTCGCCTCAGGGATAATCTCATCAAGGCGCCTGACGTAAGGCCACCCGTAAGAGGAAGCACAGTGGGAGACCTTTTGGAAGCGGCATCTGCATTCCAAGCTTTAAGCCACATAGATCGGCGGAGAGCCGCTAGGTGACCCACAGCAAAGGCAGAACAACGGGCTGACTGCATGGAAGCTGCGCACAGGAAGTCCCCAGTTTTAGAGCATTAGAGAGCCAGGACAGATAGATCCTCTGGGGGGGGGGGGGGGGGGGATCCCGCTAAGATATCCTGATGGAGCTTTTGGCACCACTCCTACAGGGCCTTGCCCATGTCGAGGCAAAGATGGTAAGAGGAGAAGAGCCAGCTGCTTCAGAGGCAAACTTCGCTAAGGATTCTACCTTCTTGTCCGTGGAATCCTTGAAGGCAGCATCTGCCAGTGGCAGTGTAGTCGCCTTAGAGATCCGGGAGATCGGTGGATCCACAGAGGGAGGGGAAACCACCTTAGTGACAAAGTCCTTGTCAAATGGATAACGTTCTTGAATCAATCGTCTTGATTCCCGGGAACCTCTTGTCTGGATGTTACCATGCAGATTCCAGAATGTCGTCAAAGTCAGCATGAGGGCTGAACCTTTGAGGTGCTGGCTTAGCACGATGAAAGGATACTCCTGGAGCGACATCCGAAGATCCTGGGTCCTCTAAGTGAAAGGTGTCTCTTATGGCTGTCACCAATGAGTTCACCATTTCAACTGAATCCGAGCGGTCCTCTGAGTCAGATGCCGGCTCGGAAGCCTCATCTGCCAGTTCACCAGGAGAATGTGAAGGAGTAGAGGCAGTCCTGGAGGGGGGGCGACCCTGAGCGGGTACACGGCTCTGGCGTGGCAGAGCGGCGACTCCGAGAACGTCCTCCGGAGGAGCGACGTTTGTGCCCAGATGACGGGGGAGGGCAGGATCCACGAGGGGAACTCCCACGTCTATCTGAAGACTCAATGGAAGAGTCAGACGAGGCACCCCTAGTACGCTTGTGAGAGCGTGAAGTATGTGGAGACGAGGAGTGGGCCCTCTCAGAGGTCCTGCGCAAGGAAGACCCCCACAAGGCGGACACCACTTCCTGGGAGGCCTCGGCCACCGAACGGGAGACTTGGCTGGTGGAGCGGCTGAATCCGAAAGGGCATCAGGGGGTACCAGGGGGTCTGGGAGATCAGTGGAGCAGGCAGGGCAATTGGACTCGGCAGAGTCAAGCATCTTGGTATTACAGTGCTTACAGACAAAATAAGCCACTGACGTTCCAGGTTTCTGTTTAGAGGGAGGAACAGCTCTGGGTACAGACATAATGAGAACAGAGACAGGGACTTTCTCACCCTAGTCTGTGTCCCCAGGCAGCTACAGTGAGGAGAACTCTGCTCCTTGCAGATAGAGTGCCAGCCAATAGGGAGAGAGGGGCGTGCCTGAAGCAGAGGCACTAACTAATTTGGCCCCTCCTAACTGAAAATCGTGCCCACAGCGCTGATTGGAGGCTACTTCGCGCCTCTGAAGAGCTCCGACCGCCCTGTGGGCGGAGCTATAGACTGCCGAGAAGAAGCTGTAATGGCACCCGCTCCTTGTCCCGAGCACACATGTCAGCCGCATATGCGCTCGGGGGAATAGAGCGGGAGGCCTATACGCCGGCAGAGACTGCGGGAGAAAGCGAAAGTAAGCCGGCGCTGAGAGCGTCCGACCCGAAACAGCGCCGCGGCTGTCAGCCGCATATAAGGCGCTGCCGGAGAAGTGAGAGTGAAGTGAGCGCCCGGCCTGTACCAGCGCCGCGGCTAACAGCCGCATATAAGGCGCTGCGGACATAGTCGCAAGAAGCACACACACACACAGTGAAGTGCCCAATGTCAAAAATAGATTACATGCCCCCTGAAATGCCACTGCTCCCCAGAATAAAATTCCAGCCCCTGTATAAGCCAGCCCCATAACCTGAAAGGTGGGCCAAAAACAGGGGGTCTCCAGAGGTTGCAAGTCTGTACCTAAGAAGAAAAGTACTTACCTCAGTCAGAAGAACTTACCTAATGGAGTCTTCAGTGAAGTCTTCAGTCAGCTTTAGTTACCTGCATCACGCCTGGCTGCTATGCACGAGCGAGGAGAGCAGGAAAATAGGGGGACCCGGACCCATGAGGTACCAACCCAGGTGCTGACCTTTGGCGAGGGGGGGGTGAACAGCGCATATACGCAATGTCTGTGCCCCCTTACTCGCAATGGGGAAAAAGGGAACCCGAGTCCCTGAGTCCCCACCTGAAAACAAAAGAAAAAGGAATAAAAAAAATAAATAAATAAATAAACTAACATGTCCCTATACTAGGAAAACAAAAAATCGGAAGACCTGGTCTGGAGAATTCCAGACCATGTCCACCTCCTTCAGACACTAAGCTTAAACTGATTAGCTCAGGGCCTGATGGCGGGTATATCCTGCTGGGAGGAGCCGACTTTTTTTATTGCCATAGTGTCACACCTCCTAGAGACAGCAGCATACACCCACAGTCTGTGTCCCCCAATGGAGCCGATAGAGAAAGTTAGATCTGTAAATTACTTTTATTTAAAAAAAAATCTTAATCCTTAAAAGTACTTATTAGCGGCTGTATTCTAGCGAGGAAATTCTTTAACTTTTAGATTTTTTTCCTGTCAAGACCACAGTGCTCTCTGCTGACACCTCTGTCCATTTTAGGAATTGTCCAGAGCAGCACATGTTTGTTATGGGGATTTTCTCCTGCTCTGGACAGTTCCTGACATGGACAGAGGTGTCAGCAGAGAACACTGTGGTCAGACTGAAAAGAAATCCAAAAAATTAAGAATTTCCTCTGTAGTATACAGCAGCTGATAAGTACTGGAAAAACTGCGGATTATAAGTCTCACTTTTTTCCACCGGCCATACACTGAACCACTGTTTACTGTACAGTAGGCCTAACTCCCGTCATTTTAATGAGGTAAAGAAAACCTGCCCTAAATAGGTTTACCTCTCAAGAGCAAAAGAAGCACGAGATTATGCAACTCTGGACGACATGTCAAAACCGAATCGCAATAAATACAGAATTGCAAATTGTTTGACAAACCTTTTGCATTCCTCGTGTTCTTTCACTAGCCGATCCAAGTTATTAACATACAGCAAAGGGGTTTGCAAATTAGACTGGAAAGTTTTGGTTACCTTTAAAATAAAGAGAAATTATAATGAACCAACAAAACAATTCATTTTTATATTTAATATATTTTTATATTTTTACAAAATATAAGTCATTAATAACTAGGGATGCACCAAAATGTTGGCTGAAAAAATAAAATAAAATGGGAGTGGGTGTGTCTTGTAGTAGGGGAAATAAAAAAATATTCATATATTATAATTTTTTTTTTTTTTTTAGCAATGTCCCCAGATTGCCTAATAAAATAATACATTTTTAACTTACAGTATCAGAGTGCAGCCATAGCAGGGAATCATAACCTGTGGCTGTGCAGCCAGTGTATAACTATAACTTCCAACATGCCCTGACTGCCAGAGCCACGGGTTGCAGATCATTGCTCTATAGTGCAACATGTTGGGAGTAGTAGTTTTTTGGTTTGGGGCAGCTGAAGAGCCTATTGTGTGGATAACTGAAGTACCTATTTAAATTTACCATTTTGCATCAGTATGTTTTATTACATTTTTATTAATGGCCAATTTTTGTGTTATGTAATAAAACAGTGTTTATATTATTACTGACTTGAAGTTTTTCATTTCAGACTTTAAAATCATGAAATTACAAATAAAAATATAATTATACAAAAACTAATATACAGTCATAGCCCTAAATGTTGGCACCCCTGAAAATTTTCAAGAAAATAAAGTATTTCTCCCAGAAAAGGATCGCAGTAAACACATGTTTCTTCCCTATGTGTGTATTGGAACTAAACAAAAAAAAGGGAGGAAAAAAAAAAAAAGCAAATTTGACATACTGTCACACCAAACTCCAAAAATGGGCTGGACAAAATTATTGGCACCCTTAACGTAATATTTGGTTGCACACCCTTTGGAAAAAATAACTGAAATCAGTCGCTTCCGATAACCATCAATAAGCTCCTTACACCTCTCAGCCGGAATGTTGGACCACTCTTCCTTTGCAAATTGCTCCAGGTTTCTTATTGGAAGGCGCCTTTTCCCATCAGCAATTTTAAGATCTCTCCACAGGTGTTCAATGGGATTTAGATCTGGACTCATTGTTGGCCACTTCAGAACTCTCCAGCACTTTGTTGCCATCCATTTCTGGGGACTTTTTGACTTATGTGTCCTGCTGGAAGACCCAAGATCTTGGATGCAAACCCAGCTTTCTGACACTGGGCTGTACAGTATGACGCAAAATCTGTTGGTAATCCTCAGATTTCATGATGCCTTGCACACATTCAAGGCACCCAGTGCCAGAGGCAGCAAAACAACCCGCAAACATCATTGAAACTCCACCATATGAACTGTAGGTACTGTGTTCTTTTCTTTGTAGGCCTCATTACGTTTTCGGTAAACAGTAGAATGATGTGTTTTACCAAAAAGCTCTATCTTGGTCTCATCTGTCCACAAGGTGTTTTCCCATAAGCATTTTGGATTACTCAAGTTCATTTTGGCAAAATGTAGTCTTGCTTTTTTATGTCTCTGTTTCTCTTCTGTCCACGCCCAGGGAGATTAGCTACAGTGCCATGGGTTGCAAACTTCTTGATAATGTTGCACACTGTAGACAAAGGCAAATCTAGATCTCTGGAGATGGACTTGTAACCTTGAGATTGTTGATATTTTTCCACAATTTTAGTTCTCAAGTCCACAGACAGTTCTCTTCTCCTCTTTCTGTTGTCCATGATTAGTGTGGCGCACACAGACACACAATGCAAAGACTAAATGAACTTCTCTCCTTTTTATCTGCTTTCACGTGTGATTTTTATATTGCCCACACCTGTTACTTGCCCCAGGTGAGTTTAAAGGAGAATAAAAACATGCTTGAAAAAAATCTTATTTTTCCACAATTTTGAAAGGGTGCCAATTATTTTGTCCAGCCAATTTTTGGAGTTTGGTGTGAAATTTTGTCCAATTTGCTTTTTTTCCCCTTCCTTTTTTGGTTTAGTTCCAATACACACAACGGGAATAAATATGTGTATAGCAACATATGTGTTACTGCAATCCTTTTCTGTGAGAAATACTTCATATTCTTGAAAAATTTCAGTGGTGCCAACATTTACGGCCATGACTGTATATAATTCCTCAAAAAAATCTTGCAGCTCTACTTATCGCTATCAATGCATGGTGCCAGCATCCCAGACCCAAAGTCCATTTAGTATAAGCAAACACGATGGCGTAGCACTCCAATATGGTGAAGAAAAAAAAGATGTATTGGCTCACACCACAGCAACGTTTCTGTCCTCTCACAGGAGCACTTTAAAGCCTGAATGGTCCTGTGAGAGGACAAAAACATTGCTGTGGTGTGAGCCAATAAGTCTTTTTTTCCTCATCATATTGGAGTGCTGCGCCATCGTGTCTGCTTATTATAGTGTGTATATATATCATATACAGCAGCACTCTTGTAAAGACAGCAAAATTCTCCGGAGGTGGGAGCAGGCAATTGTAAAGGGCAAGGCCCACAAAGTACATATAGTATACAAAATCCCAAAAACCAATTCAGCATCTCCAGGATAGTGAAAAACGTAATCAATAAAATGTATTCCATCAAACAAAACGTAACAGCGACGTTTCAACCCTCTCCAGACAGCTTGAAAAAGACTCTAGAGAGAGTCGAAATGTCGCTGTTACACTTTGATGAAATACATGATTACGTTTTTGGACTATCCTGGAGTCCTGCATTGGTTTTTCAGATTACATATGCATATAAAAAATGGTCTGGGCAAGTCCTTTTCTGTTTTCAACCGAGCAAATCTTAAATTTTGGTTTCGGACCAAAAATTTCATTCAGATGCACCACTATATATAAGGACTTCGATGTATTTTATGAGTGTTATCTATCCCCTTCTTTGGGAAAATCCCTGTTTAATCAGCACGCCTTCCGTTTTATTAAGTGTTATGTAAAGTGACATAAGCAAAGGATGCATTACGCTCTCCTGGTGCTCGCTCTAAAAAGGTTTACCAAATGTTAGAAGAGAGTATACGCAGTGCAGATGTGCCATCACCCTGCTACTGTCAATTCACAGCTAACAGTATGTATGGGGAGGGGGTGCTGTTTAAACAGGGATTTTCCAACATGAAGGGACAGTGAACACAAATATACATAAAAAATTATTACAATTGGTTATAATTTTGTAGATTAAAAACCAATAAAGTGACAGTTACACTTTAATATAAGGCCAGACTTACTGGAGTTCCAAATGAAGACTGTGATGAGGAAACAAATGAGCGGTCTAGGTTATGGTTCTGTGGGGTTGCCGAAACCGCTTTAGATGCCATGTTGAAAATCTCATCTAATGGTTTAAAGGTTTCCACTTCTTCCTCATCATCACTGCTACTTAAGGAAACGCCTGTGAATGATTCATCGCTATCAAAGGCATTCCAAAGAGCTCTTTGAGGAGTTCGTCTCCTCATTGCCTTTACACTGTCTTCATCAGAAGCGTCAGATAACGGAGGACAGTCACTAAGTGCTGGGGATGCCAAAAGGGCATTCTCAACTACACTGGGGCTTGAAATGATGTTTTCTACCTGTTAAAAAAAATAAGCAAGAGAAATTCAAGTCCCACTAAAAACTACCATCACCACTGCAATATGGAAACGGATCTGCAAAAGCTAATGCAACAACTATTGATGCCGATGGACAGAATGGAAAATGTTTAGGCGATTTTAGCAAAATCTACCCATGCTTTTGCATAACATCTTAGGTTAAAGGGGTATGCTGACCACAGACTTCTTATCCACTATCCAATGGGATGTGGCATGATGGCTTCACAGAGACATGAATGGGGGGAGCGTGGCATGACATCACTTCCCGCCACGGAACCCAGTGTTCCAGATATACTGTTTAGAATGCCAGGTGCTGCATGAAGAACGCAAGGTCCCAGCGGCAGTCAGACATCTTATCCCCTATCCTTTGGATAGGGGATAAGACGTCTGAGCAATGTACCCCTTTAAGCTGTCCAAACAGATGGCCGTCTACTCATCTGACAGCAATATATATATATATATATATATATATATATATATATACACACATATATATATATATACATATATACACGTTCAGCCCAGGCTTGCGAATAGGAAGAGGAGTATATCTACCAAATGAACAAAAGGACTAGACAGGTTATCCTGCTTTAGTCCATTTTTACTATTAGGCCATGGCTTTCACTAGCATAATCAGCTATTTGCAATGGTGTCCAAACTGAGGCCTTCCAGCTGTTGCAAAAGCACAACGCCCATCATGCCCGGACAGCCGTTGGCTGTCCGGGCATGCTGGGAGTTGTGCTTTTGCAACAGCGGGAAAGGCATCAGTTTGGAGACCACATCTCCAATGAGACAACCACTTTCCAACAATATACAGATCTCAGTGAAATCATTGTATGGCTGCTGTAGGCATATCAACAAAATATATCCAGTTGACTCAATAATTGTTGCATTTAAAGAGTAAAGGCTATAGGGTGAACTCGGAACATTATACAGCCGCAACGCCATGAACCCTGTGATTAAGTAAAGAAACAAAACACTTCTACACACTACTATCAGGTTGCACACAGTCATACCTTTTGACCAAACTGATCTGACCCAGTTGCCCCTAGATTGACAACTAGGTTCTTCTGTGTTAGTTCATCCTGCCACATGTCAAGGGGTGCCTGCAAATCTGATGTTAATAAATTAAGAGATTTTAAAGGTGAACACTTGCTACGCCTGCACATTGTAGTCTGAGGTATATTATCAAAGTGTCGGTCATTAAACGACGGACTTCTCCCCAAATTAGTAAGTGCACTTTTACCTCTAGAACGTGACCCACATGTTATGGATGATGAGTGCAGACCAGTATCGGCGCTGAAAGCATGAACGGCCTTAAAATCACCTGAAAATATTTTATACCCTCCTTTGCCATCTAAATAAACCTTTGAGTTGACGGGCAAGATAAGTCTCTTCAGAAACACCCTTGGAGACAGTAAACTCCTTCCACATTTTGGACAAAATGTCTCAAACTTTCTTACAATTGTCTTATCTTCTTTGTTGCTGCTTAGGCTGAGGTTCGCATTTGCTGAGGGAATTAAGATTTTTCTTGATCCCTGAAACGTGTTTGAAGTTTTATTCCAAGATTCATCATCTTGAGACCGCAGGTTCAATGAATCACTGTTAACCGTTTCTTTTAAGGCAGAAATAAGTGCATCTGTGGGGAAAAAATAATATGACAAATTTGTAAAGGGGTATTTTGCTTTTGAAGGGATATGCTTTAAAGGAATACTCTGGGATAGGTGTCAGATAGCAGGGGGTCCTGGAATGGGACGTGTCAACCACCACACCAAGTAGCGGGCAACACACCCCCTCCATGCATCTCTATGGGAGAGCCAGAGAGCACTCGGGAATCTCCGGTTCTCCCATAGAGTTGCATAGAGGGTTCATGTTGGCTGCCACTTTGTGTGGTGGCCGACATGCTCCATTTAGAAGGAGAGCTAGGGCCCGTGCAGGAGATCGTGGGGGGTCCCCCACAATCTGACACTTATTAGGGAAACTTTTTTTTTTTTATATCCCAGAGTACTCCTTTAAGAACAGAAACAAATTCCTCCCTGTTTTTAGGAAAGAGATTTGATTACAATTTTCTTACAAAATACAGTCTTTCGTTCAGTGTACCCCAAAATGTGACAAGACTACAACTCCCATCATGCCTGGAGAGCTTAAAGGCGTACTCCGGTGGAAAACATTTTATATTTTTTTTTAATCAACTGGTGCCAGAAAGTTAAACAGATTTGTAAATTACTTCTATTAAAAATCTTTACCCTTCCAGTACTTTTTAGCAGCTGTATGCTACAGAGGAAATTATTTTCTTTTTTTTAATTCTTTTTTTTGTCTTGTTCACAGTGCTTTCTGCTGACACCTGATGCCCGTATCAGGAACTGTCCAAAGCAGAAGAAAATCCCTATAGCAAAACTATGCTGGACAGTTCCTGACATGGGCATTGGGTGTCCGCAGAGAGCACTGTGGACAAGACAAAAAAGAAATTCAAAAAGAAAAGAACTTCCTCTGTAGCATACAGCTGCTTAAAACTACTGGAAGATTTTTTAATGGAAGTCATGTACCAATATTTAACTTTGTCGCATCAGTTGATTAAAAAAAAAAAAAAAAATGTTTTCCACCAGAGTACCCCTTTATGGCAGCCAGGAACAGATGTCAGCAATACAAAATACTACATGTACTCTAAGGGAAGGGTCACACATGTAATTTTTCTGTGTATTTGTCTACCCATTGAAGTCAATGTGTAGCAAATTCAGCAGCAGCAAATACGCAGCCTAATACGCACATGGGCTGCACCAGAAGAGGCCATATGGCCTGAGCTGGGATGCAATATTCAGATTTTAAAACGCTTTAATAAAGTTAAAAATTTGGATAAAGGGGCGGACTTATCAAAGACATCTGATGTCAGGTAAGAGCTTTCACAGCAATGAGACAAACCAGGTGACCATAATACCGATAATCTGTGGAGGTTAGGGCCGATAGCCAATAACTTATACCGATATTCTGGTATAAGTTATCGGCTATTTATCCCCCCGCAACACTGCTGCAGATCATTGATTTAAAGCGGGCGGTGCATTATTGGCAAGGTAATTGCTGATACCGATAACGCCCAAAATCGTGAATATCGGCCGATAATATCGGCCAAACCGATAATCGGTCGATCCCTTCCAAAAACTGCATTCATTTGGGATAAAAACCAACTTTAATGGGACAAGCTGTAATATCAGATACAGCCTCCTTCAGATATACAGAGTTGTGCCAGGTAATTGGTGAGAAGGCCACAGCGCTGGCATTAGTTGTCGTGTTCCTTAAAATCATCTGGTCAGCAAGAGCGCGGGGAGTTGGACTCCAACTAATCTGATATTGATGACCCATCCTAAAGCAAAGGTAGGCTGGAAAACCAGTCTACAATATAGGATGTGTTCCAAACGATAAACATACATACCCGGCTTGCTAGATGGCTTAAAGAATTCTGTGATATGGTGGTTTCTGCAAAGAAAAAGACACATATAATGTTGTATATAGTATATGTTATGGCATATCCACACAATGATGTAGCCAAAAAAAAAAAAATATATATATATTTATTTTGTTTGCTATATATATATATATATATATATATATATATATATATTTATTTATTTTGTTTGCTAATGTTTTTTTCCTTGATGGCTAATGTTTTCTCTTTAATGCGACTTAACTGCAGTCCTATCCAGGCATTCTTCTCATAGATTGTCAAGTCGCATGAGGTTTTTGAATTTAGCTGTGAATGGTTGCTAGTTATGTAGTAAATATTGCAAAAAAAGAAATGCTTAAATGGGCTCTCATTAAAACTCATTTTTGCTATTGCACTCCTTATGGTTAATAAACAATATTACTAATGTACTTTGTTTAAAAATAATGACTTTTCTAGGTTTTATTTGTGTTTAAAATCTGCCACTAGGTGTCTCCCTACTTGTCCAGCTCACATTTATCTCCCCATCTCTTGCACAGACGGACTCCTTCTGGCCTGGCAGAAGTCTGAAATCAGGAAATGCTGAGGGGGGGGGGGGGGGGGGGGAAGGGTGCAGCCTTAGCCAATCATAGCTCATCTCACAAACTAAACTGCTCGGGGCTGTGTGTAGCAGAGTGAGGGAGGAAGTTCTCCCCTGTATGGCTTCAGATGTCACGCCTGCTGGGGAACGCCCCTTTCCAGTGTGTGAATCTGACTGAGCAGAAAATACAGAGCAATAACAAGGTAGAAAACTGACAAATAATAAAAATAAAGGCAGGGGGTGGTTCATCATGATGGGGGCAGTGAACTGTGGGGGGGGAAATATAAAATTTAACAACATCATGAGAGGTACTCTTTAATCCCTTAAGGACCAAGCCCATTTTCACCTTAAGGATCCAAGCATTTTTTTGCACATCTGACCACTGTCACTTTATGCATTAACAACTCTGTGATGCTTTTACTTGTGAATTTGACTCAGATTGTTTTTTCGTGACTTATTCTACTTTAACATAGTGGTAAATATTCACAGATACTTGCATCATTTCTAAATTCCGAAATTTAATAAAAATATTAAAAAATTTTGCTTTTTTCGAACTTTGAAGCTCTCCGCTTGTAAGGAAAATAGACATACCAAATAAATTATATATTGATTCACATACAAAATATGTCTACTTTATGTTTGCCTCATGAAGTTGACATGTTTTAATTTTGGAAGACATCAGAGGGCTTCAAAGTTCAGCAGCAATTTTTCAATTTTGCACAAAATATTCTAAATCTGAATTTTTCATACCCATAAATGCCCCTATTATAAGAATGTCAAAATGACATTCAGTAAGTGTGTTAACCCTTTAGGTGTTTCACAGGAATAGCAGCAAAGTGAAGGAGAAAATTCAAAATCTTAATTTTTTACTCGCATGTTCTTGTAGACCCAATTTTTGAATTTTTACAAGGGGTAAAAGGAGAGAAATCCCCCCAAAATTTGTAACCCCATTTCTCCCAAGTAAGGAAATACCTCATATGTGGACGTAAAGTGTTCTGTGGCTGCACTAGAGGGCTCAGAAGGGAAGGAGCGAAAATGGGATTTTGGAGAGTGAGTTTTTCTGAAATGGTTTTTGGGGGGAATGTTACATTTAGGAAGCCCTTATGGTGCCAGAACAACAGAGAGAAAAAAAAAAAAAAAAAACACATGGCATAATATTTTGGAAACTACATCCCTCATGGAACGTAACAAGGGGTACAGTGAGCCTTAACACCCCACAGGTGTTTGATGACTTTTCATTAAAATTGGATGTGTAAATGAATTTTTTTTTATTTTTCTCACTAAAATACTGGTTTTCCCCAAAATTTGACATTTTTAAAAGGGGTAATAGGAGAAAATGCCCCCCAAAATTTGTAACACCATCTCCTCCGAGTATGGAAATACCACATGTGTGGAGGTCAAGTGCACTGCGGGTGCACTACAATGCTCAGAAGAGAAGAAATCACATTTGGCTTTTGGACAGCAAATTTTGCTGAAATGGTTTTCGGGGGGCATGTGGCATTTAGGAAGCCACTATGGTGCCAGAACAGCAATAAAAAAAACTACACCCCTCAAGGAACGTAACAAGGGGTATAGTGAGCCTTAACACCCCACAGGTGTTTGACGACTTTTTGTTAAAGTCGGATGTGCAAATGAAAAAAAAAAAAAATTCTTCTTCACTAAAATGCTCCCCCCCCCCCCCCCCCACAAATTTATAATTTTTTACAAGGTAGTAATAGGAGAAAATGCCCCCAAAATGTGTAACCCCGTTTCTTCTGAGTATGGAAAGATCCCATGTGTGGTTGTAAAGTGGTCTGCGGGCGAACTGCAATGCTCAGAAGAGAAGGAGCCACATTTGGCTGTTTGAGAGAGCATTTGGCTGGAATTCAAGTCGGGGGCCAAGTGCATTTACAAAGCCCCCCCGTGGTGCCAGAACAGTGGACCCCCTCACATGTGACCCCATTTTGAAAACTACACCCCTCACAGAATGTAACAATGGGTGCATTGAGCATTTACACCCCACTGGCGTTTGACAGATCTTTGGAACAGTGGGCTGTGAAAATGAAAAATTTTATTTTTCATTTTTATGGACCACTGTTCCAAAAATCTGTTCGACACCTGTGGAGTGTAAATTCTCAATGTACCCCTTATTACATTCCGTGAGGGGTGTAGTTTCCAAAATTGGGTCACATGTGGGGGGTTCCACTGTTCTGGCACCATGGGGGCTTTGTAAACTCACATTGCCTTAAATTCCAGACACATTCTCTCTCCAAATTTCTCTTCTGAGCATTGTAGTGCGCCCGCAGAGCACTTTATATCCACATATGGGGTATTTCCATACTCACAAGAAATGGGGTTACAAATTTTGGGGGGCTTTTTTTCCTATTACCCCTTGTGAAAATGAAAAATGTGGGATAACACCAGCATTTTAGTGAAAAAAAAAATTTATTTTCACATTCAACTTTAATGAAAATTCTTCAGACATCTGTGGGGTGTTCCAGGATTTTTTTTTTATTTTACTATGCTACAGGGGCTGTAAAGTTAATGTAGTTCATAATATAGTGTCTGTAACTGTGTGTGACGGTTTTCTCACAATTCTTCTGTGATTTTTACTCCAATATTTATTTTTGCCAGCATACAAAAAGGACTGTTGTCTTTCCCCAGCTTGCAATGCGGCCGAGACCTGACTCACTAGTCAGCTGATGACAAGGAGCCTGTCTGATCAATCTGCAACTAATGCAACAGCTGTAGTCACCCTGATTGAAAACCACACTGATTTGAATGGATGCAGCTCATTTATGTTTCAATGGGTGGGGTGGCCGATGTGTGGGAGGGAGGAAGATGGAATTGTGGAATTTGTAGTCAAAAGAAGAAAAGTCAAACAGGAAATACTGGTTCACAAACAGCTAGCCACAGTGTTATGGTAATCTCACAACATAGCCATTTAGCCCCAAGACAAGTGGAGATCCTTCCTAAGCATGTCCATTACTATCTGCAAGGTACATACTAAAATCACCCTATGCTGGATAACCCCTTTAAGGCTCACTATACCCCCACATTCCGTGAAGGGTGTAGTTTCCAAAATGGGGTCACATGTGGGTGTTTTTTTTTTTTTGTGTTTATGTCAGAAGTGCTGTAAAATCAACCACCCCTGTGTAAATCACCTCAAATGTACATTGCGTTCTCACTCCTGAGCCCTGTTGTGCGCCCACAGAGCACTTTACGTCCACATATGTGGTATTTCCGTACTCAAGAGAAATTGCATTACAAATTTTGGGGTACTTTTTTTTACTTTTACCTCTTGTGAAAATGAAAAGTATGGGGCAACACCAGCATGTTAGTGTAAAAAAAATATATATTTTTTTACACTAACATGCTGGAGTAGACCTCAACTTTACCATTTCATAAGGGGTAAAAGGAGAGGGGAAAAAAAAATAAAAAAAAAAATGTGTTAGGCAATTTCTTCCAAGTACGGAAATATTGTGGCCCTAAACTGTTGCATTGAAATACGACAGGGCTCTTAAGTGAGAGAGCGCCATGCGCATTTGAAGCCTACCTTAGGGATTTGCATAAGGGTGGACATAGGGGTATTCTAAGCCAGTGATTCCCAAACAGGGTGCTACAGTGGGAGGCTCCGTTTTGGAAACACTGCCGTACCAGATGTTTTCATTTATATTTGGGGGGGGGGGGGGGGGTTAACTGTAGGAGTATATGTATATTAGTGTTTTAACTTTTTATTATGTCTTAGTGTAGGGTAGTGTTTTTAGGGTACATTCTCACACACACACACACACACACAGGCGGGGGTTCACAGCGAGTTTTCCGCTAGGAGTTTGAGCTGCAGTGGAAAATTTGCTGCATCTCAGTCTTGCAGCGGGAAACTTGCTGTAAACCCTTGCCTGTTTGAATGTACCCTGTGCATTCACATGGGGGGGGGGGGGGGGGGGGGACATCCAGCTGTTGCAAACCTACAACTCCCAGCATGCCCTTTGGCTGTCCGTGCATGCTGGGGGTTGTAGTTATGCAACAGCTGGGGGCACACTGGTTGCAAAACAGAGTTTGCTACTTAACTCAGTGTTTCACAACCAGTTTTCCTCCAGCTGTTGCAAAACTGCAACTCCCAGCATGTCCAGCCTTTTGTTGCAAAAGTACAACTCCCAGCATGCATTGACAGACCGGATATGCTGGGAGTTGTACTTTAGCAACAGCTGGAGGCACACTGGTGCGAAACACTGAGTTAGGTAACAAACTCTGCGTTTCACAACCAGTGTGCCTTCAGCTGTTGCAAAACTACAACTCTCAGCATGCGCTAACAGCCGAAGGGCATGATGAGCGTTGTAATTTTGCAACAGCTGGAGGCACACTACTACAGCTCCCAGCATGCCTCATAACTACATCTCCCAGCATGCCTAGATAGCCAAAGGGAATGCTGGGAGTTGTTGCTAGGCAACAGCAGGAGGCAAAAAGCGCTTACCTCCTGCTGTTAGAACCTTCCACCAAAGACTGTCGAAGACCGCTGGGACGACGCCGCACCCCTGATCACCCCCTCCCTCCACAGCCGATGCCGCCCAGCTGGACGGGCAATTGGTAGGCCAGTCTGGCCGACTAATCAAGACGATTGTGAGGTGGCACCAGTGCCACCTCACTCCTGCTGGGCAAGGGTGAATGGTGCCGATTGGACTGCACAAATCACCCTATTTTCCGGTCACCGGTGACCAGATTGACCCGGAATCGCCGATCAGATCGGTGATCCCCGACATGGTGGGGTCTCAGGACCTCCCCAGGGCTTTGTACGCATTCCGTAGGCATCCCAGTCTGGTCCCGCTCGGCGAGCGGCGGGGACTGGAATTACCAACGGCGTACAGGTATGTCCTTGGTCCTTAAGTACCAGGGTGTCAGGGCGTACCCATACGCCCGTAGTCCTTAAAGGAGTAGTCCAGTGGTGATTCAGTGGTGAGCAACTTATCCCCTATCCTAAGGATAGGGGATAAGTTGCAGATCGCGGGGGGTCCGACCCCTGGGGCCCCCCGCGATCTCCTGTACGGAGCCCCGACAGCCCGCTGGAAGGGGGCGTGTCGACCTCCGCACGAGGCGGCGGCCGACACGCCCCCTCAATACAACTCTATGGCAGAGCCGAAGCGCTGCCTTCGGCAATCTCCGGCTCTGCCATAGAGATGTATTGAGGGGGCGTGTCGGCCGCCGCCTCGTTCGGGGGTCGACACCCGCTATCTCGGCGGAGAGCCTGGCCCCCGTACAGAGAGATCGCAGGGGGCCCCAGCGGTTGGACCCCCCGCGATCTCAAACTTATCCCCTATCCTTAGGATAGGGGATAAGTTTTTCACCACTGGACTACCCCTTTAAGGGGTTAAGGATCTATTCCCAAGTAGAGTATCCTGTGCATGTTTGAAGATGTGTGCAGTGATTTAGTTTACATTGTAATCTGCAGCTTCAAATTCTGCACATCAAATATGCGAAGGATATTGTGTACACTACGTACACAGACTGAGGGTGTATTCACATCTACAGTATCCTGCACATATTTAAAACACAGGATTTAAAGCTGCAGATTTCAATGTAAACTAAAATCACTGAACACTGCATCAAATATTGTGCAAGATACTGTATGTGTGAATAGACCCTAAAAGGGCGTTCTGGGAATACTTACCTAGCCCAGTTACCTGCAGATCCCAGTCTCCCCATTTCTTGTCTCTTTTTTTCTGCTTTCAAGACAAGGAGTCAGAGCAGGACTTGCCCGCACAGCCAATCATTGGTCACAGCGGTGTTCGATCTGATTGGCTGGGCAGGCAGGTCCTGCTTTGACTCCTTGTATTGGAAGCCAAGAGAAGGTTAAAGCAAAGCTAGTTTAAAAAAATACAAAATAAATAAAAAGCATGTATCACCTAGTTTTGTTTTTCTTACTGATCTAAGCCAGATACTAAGATATGTTATTTTTTTCTAAGCTTTTTCTATTAGTAATTCCCCACCCCCACCCCCATTTTTGTACATTATGATAGGGGCTGCCATCTTGCCTGAGTGCTTTTTAACAGTATGTAGAGATCTGCTTTATGGAAGGCCCAATGACCATTAGAACATTATACTGTAGGAAACCCTATTTCCATTTATGGATGAGTTTTCTAGGCACGCTCTGTGGCCTGTGCAGATGTGAGCGGGGAGAAAAAGCGTGAAACAGTCTGTCCCGGTTACTTCCCCAGCTCGTTATGCCTGACAACTATCAATAAAACGTTGTATGGACGGCGAGTGCAGTTCTTGTTTTCTATTCATCATTGTTCATGCATTCTATTGGATTTTTTGCACCGTAATATCCTACATTAAATTCTGGGAAACCCTATGTTACTCACATCACTCACCTGTCTACCAGCAGCCTTAGTTTTGTAGTGCCGGACTATCCCTTCTTTATTATACAATGCACAGTTGTGAAGGTTTCACCTTCTCTAGTGTAAGAGGCAGATACACTGCGAATCAAGTTTAACTCAAGAAATGTCTTCATGCATTTTTTATTTTACAAATAGAGACAACAAGAGTAGAGAAGAGATAGCATCAGATGCGGAGAGGCTTGTGTAAATACCAGTACACTATTTATGTGTCAGATAAACAAGAGCTACTCCCATGGGGCCAAAACAATGACTAAACTGAAAACAAAACAACACGGGTCAGGAATGGATCTGCATGTGAATCATGTTAGCTTTATGGCTTGCAAAAATCTATGCAACAGATGAAATTGAATAGCAGAATAAATTCCTAATTTTCCACTGTATAATCTACTATACTGGATGACAAGCAAGCAGAGTAGGCAGCAGAAACATGTCACATATATAAATAAACCATCCAACTCATTTATGTTCACCGAGGACCTGTAGCCTCTCCCGACCTGCCTGGTTTAGTAAATGGATACATTTATTATAAAACAGAGCTGGGACATTTGCATTGTGCCATTCATAATGTATAAATAAGATGACAACTAAGTATCCTATGGATATGCTATAAATATTCACACGTACACGATCCTGTGCAGATTTGATGCGCAGGATTTGTAACTGAAGATTGGAAGCTGTGCTCAGTCATTTAGTTTACCTTGAAATCTTTGCAGGATAGTGTACGTGTGAACACACCCTAAGGGTACGTTCACATGTACGGGATCTACTGCATATTTTGTGCTGCCTATTCTGTTTCCCATTAGGGCTTCAATATACAGGGTGGGCCATTTATATGGATACACCTTAATACAATGGGAATGGTTGGTGATATTAACTTCCTGTTTGTGGCACATTAGTATATGTGAGGAGGGAAACTTTTCAAGATGGGTGGTGACCATGGCGGCCATTTTGAAGTCGGACATTTTGAATCCAACTTTTGTTTTTTCAATAGGAAGAGGGTCATGTGACACATCAAACTTATTGAGAATTTCACAAGAAAAACAATGATGTGCTTGGTTTTAACGTAACTTTATTCTTTCATGAGTTATTTACAAGTTTCTGACCACTTATAAAATGTGTTCAATGTGCTGCCCATTGTGTTGGATTGTCAATGCAACCCTCTTCTCCCACTCTTCACACACTGATAGCAACACCGCAGGAGAAATGCTAGCACAGGCTTCCAGTATCCGTATACACTGCTATATACTACTATATACACCGCAGGAGAAATGCTAGCACTGGCTTCCAGTATCTGTAGTTTCAGGTACTGCAGAATGGGCAAAACAAAAATTGGAACAGGACCCTCAGTTTACGCAGAAGATTTTGTTCAGTGATGAGGCAAACTTTTATGTGAATGGTGAAGTTAACAAACAAAACCACCGCTATTGATCTGACACAAACCCACATTGGATAGATCCCTCCAAGACTGTTGGAACACAAAAATTGATGGTATGGTGTGGTATATGGGGTACAAAGATAGTGGGGCCATTCTTCATCAATGTAAACCTCAAGGCCACTGGATATGTGAAATTGCTACATGATGATGTGTTTCCCTCTTCATGCACTGAAGCTGGCACGTTCCCTGAGTTTTTCCAGCAAGATGGTGCACCAGCACATTATGGGTGTCAGGTCCGAGCATTCCTAGATGAACAGTTTCCTGGAAAGTGGATTGGTCGTCGTGGGCCAATTGAATGGCCCCCAAGGTCTCCCCCTTAGACTTTTATCTTTGGGGTCATCTGAAGGCAATTGTCTATGCTGTGAAGATACGAGATGTGCAGCACCTGAAACTACGGATATTGGAAGCCTGTGCTAGCATTTCTCCTGCGGTGTTGCTATCAGTGTGTGAAGAGTGGGAGAAGAGGGTTGTATTGACAATCCAACACAATGGGTAGCACATTGAACACATTTTATAAGTGGTCAGAAACTTGTAAATAACTCATGAAAGAATAAAGATACGTTAAAACCAAGCACATCATTGTTTTTCTTGTGAAATTCCCAGTAAGTTTGATGTGTCACATGACCCTCTTCCCATTGAAAAAACAAAAGTTGGATTCAAAATTGCCGCCATGGTCACCACCCATCTTGAAAAGTCCCCCCCCCCCCTCCCTCACATATACTAATGTGCCACAAACAGGAAGTTAATATCACCAACCATTGCCATTTTATTAAGGTGGATCCATATAAATGGCCCACCCTGTATATCGCAATCCCAATCGAATCTCGATAATTGGGTATTGCGATATAACATTTTGCCCTTTGCAAAATGCTGCGATTATGCTGGGAGGGGAAACCGTAAGACTGACGCCAAAAGGGGCCAGGCCACGCAGCATGGGAGCCGCTGATCCCTGCTCCGATCCCAGCGGAGCCTGTATTCTCATCCTCCGTGAAGCCGGGTCCGGCCCCTTTGCCATGAGTTTTACTGTTTCCCCTCCCAGCAGTGCCCACCGCTGGGAGGAGGTTAACCCCATCATGGCTGGCAGCCGTTAATAAGTGGCGCAGCAGGTATAAGAAGCGAGCTCAGGAGCTAAGCTCGCTTTATGCGGCTAATGCCGGACATCACTGATCCGAGGATCAGATTAGGGCTGAGCAGTATGACCAAATATGTGTATTACTGTATTTTTTGTAACTTATGGTGGTTCCACGGTATATAACGGTCTTCCCCCCCCCAATTAATTATCAGCCCAGCGCTGTCCCCATCGGGGTAAATACTCATATCAACTGCAAGCGCTGCCTTCATTCTCTTGTTGTCATGTAACCACGCAGAAAAGATGTGACAAAACATTTCTGCATGGATCCTCATTGAAGTTAAAGGGTATTCCAGGATTTTTTTTTATTTGACTATGCTACAGGGGCTGAAAAGTTAGTGTAGTTAAAAATATAGTGTCTGTACCTGTGTGTGACGGTTTTCTCATAATTCAGAACACCAAAATTGCTGGTTTTTAGTCACTTCATATGCCAGAAAAGGATAAATGTAAATAAATGGATAAAGTGAACAAAAAGTGGTACTGATTAAAGCTACAGACCTCAGCCCAGAAATTTAGATCAAATACATTCCTGTATATCAGTGGTCTCGAAGTGTGATTCTCCAGATGTTGCAAAACTTCAACTCCCTGCATGCCCGGACAGCCAACGGCTGTCCAGGCATGCTGGAAGTTGAAGTTTTGCAACATCTGGAGGGCCACCGTTTGAGACCTCGGCTGTATATGGAAAAATAAAAAAAAAGTTAACAGGGATCAGATGACATTTTTAAAGGGTACCTTTCATCAAAAAAACTTTTGACATATTATAGATTAATGTATGCAGAATAACTTTCCAATTGCATGTTATTAAAAAATATGCTTCTTTCTATTTAATTTTCCACTTTGAAAAAATGACCACTAGGGGTCTCCCTACCAATCCTTTTTTTTTATTTTTTATTTTTTATTTTTTTATAGATTTCTGACTCATGCTGGAGTCCTAAATCTCAGACTGCAGCCGAGACACAGACAAACTCAGCACTGCTCGCTGCCAGGGAGCTGTGTTGAGCTTGTCTGTGTCCGGGCTGCAGTCTGAGATTTAGGACTCCAGCATGAGTCAGAAATCTATAAAAAAAAGACTGGTAGGGAGACCTCTAGTGGTCATTTTTTCAAAGTGGAAAATTAAATAGAAAGAAGCATATTTTTTAATAACATGCAATTGGAAAGTTATTCTGCATACATTAAACTATAATATATCAAAAGTTTTTTTTTGATGAAAGGTACCCTTTAAGCATATTTTTTGTATTGTACTTTTTGAGTTAAAGAGTAGCTCCCACCATCCTATTTTTTTTTTCTGTCCCTGCCTATTGCCAATTTATCCCTAACCCCCTCCCTGCTTTACTATATTAAAAATGCCTTTTGTCTGCCTGGCAGTGTGCTCACTACCAGGTAGACTTCCTAGCAGGCACCACGTCACTGATGCCTGCTGGGGGGGGACTTCCGCCCTTAGTTCGTCTACACAGGGTGCCTCCAGCTGTTTCACCACTACAACTCCCAGCTTGCCCTGACATCTATTGGCTATCAGGGCATGCTGGGAGTTGTAGAATTGAAACAGCTGGAGGCACCCTGTGTAGATAAACTATTAGTTAGTTACATGCGGCGCTAGCTCGTCCCCTCCGTCTCCCTCCCCCCGCGCCATACCCCGTTCCCTCCATCACAAATCCCCCCCCCCCTAGGGTTGCCACCCTGCCGGTATTTTACCGGCACAGCCGGTATTTTCATCTACATTCCGGGCTGTGCCGGTAAGTTTGGATGAAAAATACCGGCCATGCAATGGCCGGTATTTTTCATTCACTGACAGGGGCGGACGGAGCAGCATCCCCAGAAGAGCACTTCTTTCATGACCGGCCGTACAATGCCCAGGTCTGACACCACCAGCCGGTGACAGGGAGAGCTCCGTGCGATGACAGGAAGAGATTGTACAGTGCTGGGGAGGGGGCGTGCACCTCCTGTCTCCTCTCTCCCCCTCCCCCGCCTTCTCTCTGCCGTGCAGTCTTACAACCCTCCATAGGCAGAGCAGGGAGGGGAGAGAAGGAGAGGCCATGTATCCTGTCTCCCTCTGCTGCACAGGGCGGGTGAGTGTCTGTGTATATATGTGTCTGTGTGTATATATGTGTCTGTGTTTATATGTGTCTGTGTCTCTATGTGTCTGTGTCTATATGTGTGTGTGTGTGTGTGTGTGTGTGTGTGTGTGTGTGTGTGTGTGTGTGTGTAGGGGGGGGGGGGGTAAACTGCCTAATCTGGGGGACAACTATGCTGCCTAATCTGGGGGACAACTATGCTGCCTAATCTGGGGGACAACTATGCTGCCTAATCTGGGGGACAACTATGCTCCTAATCTGGGGGACAACTATGCTCCTATTCTGGGGGACAACTATACTCCTAATCTGGAGGACAACTATGCTGCCTAATCTGGGGTACAACTATGCTCCTAATCTGGGGGACAACTGGGGTACAACTATGCTCCTAATCTGGGGGACAACTGGGGTACAACTATGCTCCTAATCTGGGGGACAACTGGGGTACAACTATGCTCCTAATCTGGGGGACAACTGGGGTACAACTATGCTCCTAATCTGGGGGACAACTATGCTCCTAATCTGGGGGACAACTGGGGTACAACTATGCTCCTAATCTGGGGGACAACTGGGGTACAACTATGCTGCCTAATCTGGGGGACAACTATGCTGCCTAATCTGGGGGACAACTATGCTGCCTAATCTGGGGGACAACTATGCTGCCTAATCTGGGGGACAACTATGCTGCCTAATCTGGGGGACAACTATGCTGCCTAATCTGGGGGACAACTATGCTCCTAATCTGGGGGACAACTATGCTGCCTAATCTGGGGGACAACTATGCTGCCTAATCTGGGGGACAACTATGCTGCCTAATCTGGGGGACAACTATGCTGCCTAATCTGGGGGACAACTATGCTGCCTAATCTGGGGGACAACTATGCTGCCTAATCTGGGGGACAACTATGCTGCCTAATCTGGGGGACAACTATGCTGCCTAATCTGGGGGACAACTATGCTGCCTAATCTGGGGGACAACTATGCTGCCTAATCTGGGGGACAACTATGCTGCCTAATCTGGGGGACAACTATGCTGCCTAATCTGGGGGACAACTATGCTGCCTAATCTGGGGGACAACTATGCTGCCTAATCTGGGGGACAACTATGCTGCCTAATCTGGGGGACAACTATGCTGCCTAATCTGGGGGACAACTATGCTGCCTAATCTGGGGGACAACTATGCTGCCTAATCTGGGGGACAACTATGCTGCCTAATCTGGGGGACAACTATGCTGCCTAATCTGGGGGACAACTATGCTGCCTAATCTGGGGGACAACTATGCTGCCTAATCTGGGGGACAACTATGCTGCCTAATCTGGGGGACAACTATGCTGCCTAATCTGGGGGACAACTATGCTGCCTAATCTGGGGGACAACTATGCTGCCTAATCTGGGGGACAACTATGCTGCCTAATCTGGGGGACAACTATGCTGCCTAATCTGGGGGACAACTATGCTGCCTAATCTGGGGGACAACTATGCTGCCTAATCTGGGGGACAACTATGCTGCCTAATCTGGGGGACAACTATGCTGCCTAATCTGGGGGACAACTATGCTGCCTAATCTGGGGGACAACTATGCTGCCTAATCTGGGGGACAACTATGCTGCCTAATCTGGGGGACAACTATGCTGCCTAATCTGGGGGACAACTATGCTCCTAATCTGGAGTACAACTATGCTGCCTAATCTGGGGGACAACTATGCTCCTAATCTGGGGCACAACTGGGGTACAACTATGCTCCTAATCTGGGGGACAACTGGGGTACAACTATGCTCCTAATCTGGGGACAACTGGGGACAACTATGCTCCTAATCTGGGGGACAACTGGGGTACAACTATGCTCCTAATCTGGGGGACAACTGGGGTACAACTATGATCCTAATCTGGGGGACAACTGGGGCACAACTATGCTCCTAATCTGGGGGACAACTGGGGTACAACTATGCTCCTAATCTGGGGGACAACTGGGGTACAACTATGCTCCTAATCTGGGGGACAACTGGGGGACAACTATGCTCCTAATCTGGGGGACAACTGGGGGACAACTATGCTCCTAATCTGGGGGACAACTGGGGGACAACTATGCTCCTAATCTGGGGGACAACTGGGGGACAACTATGCTCCTAATCTGGGGGACAACTGGGGGACAACTATGCTCCTAATCTGGGGGACAACTGGGGGACAACTATGCTCCTAATCTGGGGGACAACTGGGGGACAACTATGCTCCTAATCTGGGGGACAACTGGGGGACAACTATGCTCCTAATCTGGGGGACAACTGGGGTACAACTATGCTCCTAATCTGGGGGACAACTGGGGGACAACTATGCTCCTAATCTGGGGGACAACTATGCTCCTGATCTGGGGGACAACTATGCTGCCTAATCTGGGGGACAACTACCCGGCCCTCCACAATATTTTTAGTTTCTCATGTGGCCCCATGGGATAAATAATTGCCCACCCCATTCCTCCTCAACCCCGGACATTCCTTAACCTGGAGCCTCCCGGGGAAAGGAGAAAGTGAAGACAAGAGACTGGTGAGACCTCTCTGCAAAATTGTGTATTTAATGCAGTGTTTCCCAACCAGGGTGCCTCCAGCTGTTGCTAAACTATTACTCCCAGCATGCCCAGAGAGCCTTTGGCTGTCCGGGCATGCTGGGAGTTGTAGTTTTGCAATAGCTGGAGGCACCCTGGTTGGGAAACACTGATTTAATGTGTGAAACTATCTGCTGCGCTCTGTATCTAATCCTGTCATGTGCGATACTGTCTGCTGAGCCTGTGTATCTAATCCTGTCATGTGTGATACTGTTAGCTGAGCCTGTATATCCAAATCTGTCATGTGGGATACTACTATCTGCTGAGCCTTTGTATCTATATCTGTCATGTGCGATACTGTCTGCTGAGCCTGTGCATCTAAATCTGTCATGTGTGATACTGTCTGCTGAGCCTGTGTATCTAATCCTGTTATGTGGGATACTGTCTGCTGAGCCTGTGCATCTAAATCTGTCATGTGTGATACTGTCTGATTAGCCTGTTTATCTGACGTTGCACAGGGGGACGTCACTCGTCATCAGAGAGAGCCAGCGTTGCTGTCGCGCACCACCACTACCGGCGCCGCTGGCATAAATAGGGTTTTGGTAGGTATTCTCTAAATGTAAATTTTTTTGTGCGATATAGGAAAACTCCCCCCGCATATATATTGTATCCCTCCAATCCCCTATGCCATTTCTTAAACCCCCCTCCCTATGCCATTTCTTAAACCCCTGATCCCTCAGCCCCTGTGCAATCTGGCCCCTCCCCTTTTGTAGCTCCACCCCCACATAGCCACACCCATGACCGCTATTTTTCTGAGGGAAAGGTGGCAACCCTACCCCCCCCCCCCCCCGCATACCCCGTTCCCTCATTACACTTACTGCAGAGTCTGGCAGCGGGCATGCAGGGACAGCGGCGGCGATGTGCGGGAGGAGTGGCCTCCCAGCCAGTGGCCGGGGAGCCAATGCGCTCGCTCCCTGCCTGTCTGATTGACAGGCAGGGAGCGAGCGCAGGCTGAATGAAAAAGGACCGATGCCCGCATCAGTCCTTTTTCAGGCGTGACGTCACGCCAGGCTGTGGCCGGCCACTAGGAGTGAGTGGACGGTTTTCAAATGTAAATTAAACCATTTTAATAAAATAATAATAATAAAAGTATATTAGAGATATGTTGTAGTACATAAGTACTACAACATATCAAAAAATAAAGTTGGTGACAGTGCCCATTTAAATATGGGGATCATTGTAATCAAAGAATAAGGAGCAGATGTCAATATTACCATACAGCCCAAAAGAATGAGATATATTTATCAAAACCTGTTCAGAGGGAAAGTTGCTGAGTTGCCCCTAGCAACCAGTTTGCTTTCATTTTTGAAAAAGCAATCTGATCGGTTGCTATGGGCAACTTTTCCTCTGGACATGTTTTGGCGCGTTTTGCCCCCAGCAATCTATCACCATAATGTAATTCCCCATAGGAGACAACGGACATCGCAGTCACGTGATGGATCTCGCAGGAGATATCGTAATTTACGCCACGCCCCAGAACGCCCACTTTCATGATTTGCACAATCCCCCTGTGGGATATAAGGGGACTACAAGTCTCAGCGTGGCCTCTAGTGCCCGCATTATTTCCGTCTTACAGCCGCTCCTATGATGGCTGTGACGGGGCATACCATGTACCAAACGGCGGGGGAGAGGAAAGCTGTTACCTGGCACCGCCACATTTCCCTGCTTTCGTTTTGGCTAGAGGGGCTTCTGAGGCGTCCACCTGCGATAACTTAAACCTGAGGGCGCGTCGTGTCATCCCGGGAACGGCCGTCCTGCTTCGCGCCTAAATCCAAAGCCCTTTTCGCGCCATCTTTCCCCGGAGAATTTGGAGAAAGCACTTCCGGTTTATCTCCGAAGGGGACGATAATCCACCGCGGAGCTCATCGAGCCATAGCTAGGCAGATCCATGAAGGAATCGAGTCCGTTTTGTTTCTCGCGTTTTTTTTTTTTATTATGCCAACTTTATTAAGACGATTGAAGCGTACACAACGTTAAAGCACGTTATGGCAAGCCTATGTAAAGTAACGAGCGACACCTGGTGGATAGGCGATGTAATGTCCTAGTAAGCGTACGTTCACACAACGTTATTGCCATCCGTTAGTCACGCATTACTTTTTTTCCAGTTTTTGAGCCAAATCCAGTAGTATAAGGCATTCCTTTACGTCTCTCATTATTTTTGATTCCACTTTGGCTAAAAAAATAAAATAAACTGCTGCGTGTGAAACTACCCTACATCTGCTATTGATTCACAATAATAAAAAAAGCATACCACAGGGGATAGTGGATTACTCTTCTCATATGACCTTTCATAGCCTATGGCAGTGTTTCCCAGCCAGGGTGCCTCCAGCTGTTGCAAAAGTACAACTTCCAGCCTTTGGCTGTCTGGGAATGCTGAGAGTTGTAGTTTTGCAACAACTAGCTGGAGACCCCCTGGTTGGAAAACACTGGCCTATAGGTAGGGGATTTGCTGCATCTCTGGCGGTTGGCAAACTACACCTCCTAACCTGCCCGCACAGCTAAAGGCTGTCTGAGCATGCTGGAAGTTGTAGTTTTGCAACAGCTGGAAGCCACCTGGTTGGGAAACCTGGCCATAATTGTCTCAGAAAGTCCACTATCCCCTGTGGGAGTTTTTTTTGTTAATTAATAGCAGATTTAAAAGTGCAGCGATTCTAATGTGCATTAGACCAGTGTGTACCTGCTGTAAAAAGAAGCGCACGCTCTTAGGAGCAGTATGTCCACTGTGCAATCAAAGTTGATTGCGGCATCTAAATCGAACATTGCTGGTAGCTCAGCGGAGCTGATCGGGATATCCACAGCAAAATGGCAGATCACGGTCAGCTGAGTGGACGGCGGGAGGGCCTTTACCTGCCTCCTCACCATCAGATCAGTGCTCTGATATTCCCAGCCAGCCATGGCAGGCTAGAGCAGCAGAGCACCGATAACAATAGCCAAAGCTCAGCATCAAAGGGGTATTCCAGGCCAAAACTTTTTTTTATATATATCAACTGACTCCGGAAAGTTAAACAGATTTGTAAATTACTTCTATTAAAAAAATCTTAATCCTTCCAATAGTTATTAGCTTCTTAAGTTGAGTTGTTGTTTTCTGTCTAACTGCTCTCTGATGACTCACGTCCCGGGAGCTGTGCAGTAGGGATCGACCGATTCTCGGTATGGCCGATATTATCGGCCGATAATCACGATTTTGGGCATTATCGGTATCGGCAATTACCTTGCCGATAAGCCGATAATGCCCCCCGCACCGCCCCCACCGCACCGCGACCATTAACCCCACCCCGCCGCACTGTACCGCGACCGCCCCCCCAACGCACCGCGTCGCACCCCCCACCGTAGTGCTGGGCGGTATTCCGGTATGAACCGGGTACCGTTTTTTTTTTCCTCCCACGGTATGGATTTTTGCCCATACCGCTATACCGGTCGGGCCCCTCCCCCACCCTCCGAGTCAATAAAAAAATTAAACTTACCCGTAATGGGGGTGGTCCGGGCCATCCATCCTTCCTGTAGTGTCCGGCGGCATTCCGGGTGGAGGGTGAATCGGTCTGGGCTGTCCTTCTCCGGGGGTCCTCTACTCCACTCCAGACAGGCTCCGGCCTAGTACGCTGCATAGACGCCACTACGCCGTGACGTCAGGTGCGTCGCTGCGCACGGGCGTCACTGCGCAGTGGCGTCTATGCTGCGTTACTAGGCCGGAGCCTGCCTGGAGTGGAGAAGAGGACCCCCGGAGAGGAAGGACAGCCCGGGCCGGTTCACCATCCACCCGGAATGCCGCCAGACACTACAGGAAGGATGGATGGCCCGGACCACCCTGACAGGTAGGGGGAGAGAAGCGGGTGGCGGCGGCGGCCTATGGCACCGCAAAAGCCACTGCAGTGCATTGATTTAAAGCGCCCGCTTTAAATCAATGATCTGCAGCGGTGTCGCGGGGGGATAAATAGCCGATAACTTATACCGGAATATCGGTATAAGTTATCGGCCCTAACCTCTACCGATTATCGGTATCGGCCCTAAAAAACGATATCGGTCGATCCCTACTGTGCAGTTCCTATGGGGATATTCTCCCATCATGCACAGCTCCCGGGACGTGACATCATCATTGAGCAGTTAGATAGAAAACTTCAGAAGCTAATAACTATTGGAAGGATTAAGATTTTTTAATAGAAGTAATTTACAAATCTGTTTAACTTTCCGGAGCCAGTTGATATATATATATAAAAAAGGTTTTGCCTGGAATACCCCTTTAACCCCTTAAGGACGCAGCCCTTTTTCACCTTAAGGACTGAGCCCTTTTTCGCAATTCTGACCACCGTCACTTTACGAATTAATAATGCGAAAACGCTTTTACCGAATATTCTTATTCTGAGATTGTTTTTTCGTGACATATTCTACTTTATTTTGGTGGTAAATTTTCGGTGTTACTTGCATCCTTTTTTGGTGAAAAATCCCAAAATTTCATGAAAATGTTGAAATTGTAGCATTTTTCTAACTTTGAAGCTCTCTACTTTTAAGGAAAATGGATATTCACAATACATTTTATTCACTCCTATCCCTTAGGCTGATCTGGGCTGTTGCTGACAACTCCGATCAGCCCTATTTTCCGGGTGATCGGGTCACCAGAGACCCGATCAGCCCGGAATTGGAGAAAATTGCATGTCTGAATTGACATGCGATTTTCTCCGATCGCCGACATGGGGGGGGTGATGTGCCGGGGTGCCTGCTGAACGATTTCAGCAGGCATCCGGCTCCCCTCAGGCTAGCGGCAGGGGCCGGGAATGCACAGGGTGTATCCATACGCCCTGTGTCCTTAAAGGGGTATTCCGCCCCTAGACATTTTATCCCCTATCCAAAGGATAGGGGATGAGATGTCAGATCGCCGTGGTGCCGCTGCTGGGGACCCCTGGGATCCCCGCTGCGGCACCGTGCTATCATTACAGCACAGATCGAGTTCGCTCTGCACGTAATGATGGGCGGTACAGGGGCCGGAGCATCGTTACGTCACGGCTCCGCCCTTCGTGATGTCACGGCCCGCCCCTTTCAATACAAGTCTATGGGAGGGGGCGTGGCGGTCGTCACGCCCCCTCCCATAGACTTGCATTAAGGGGACGGGCCGTGATGTCACGAGGGGCGGCACCATGACGTCACGCGGCTCCGTCCCCTGTATCGCCCGTCATTATGCACAGAGCGAACTCGCTCTTTGCTGTAATGATAGCGCGGTGCCGCAGCGGGGATCCCGGGGGTCCCCAGCAGCGGGACCGCGGCGATCTGACATCTTATCCCCTATCCTTTGGATAGGGGATAAAATGTCTAGGGGCGGAATACCCCTTTAAGGACTTGGAAACGGGGGCGTATGGATACGCCCTGTGTCCTTAAGAGGTTAAGGACGGAGCCCTTTTTTGCAAATCTGACCACTGTCACTTTAAGCATTAATAACTCTGGGATGCTTTTAGTTATCATTCTGATTCCGAGATTGTTTTTTTGGGACATATTCTACTTTAACATAGTGGTAAATTTTTGTTGTAGCTTGCATCCTTTCTTGGTGAAAAATCCCCAAATTTGATGAAAAAATTAAAAATTTAGCATTTTTCTAACTTTGAAGCTCTCTGCTTGTAAGGAAAATGGATATTCCAAATATATTTTTTTTGGATTCACATATACAATATGTCTACTTTATGATTGCATCATAAAATTGACGAGTTTTTACTTTTGGAAGACATCAGAGAGCTTCAAAGTTCAGCAGCAATTTTCCAATTTTTCACAAAATTTTCAAACTCACAATTTTTCAGGGACCAGTTCAGGTTTGAAGTCGCTTTGAATGGTCTTCATTTTAGAAATACCCCATAAATGACCCCATTATAAAAACTGCCCCCCCCCCCCCCCCCCCAAAGTATTCAAAATGACAGTGTTTTAACCCTTTAGGTGTTTCACAGGAAAAGCAGCAAAGTGAAGGAGAAAATTCAAAATCTTCATTTTTTACACTCGCATGTTCTTGTAGACCCAATTTTTGAATTTTTACAAGGGGTAAAAGGAGAAAATGTATACTCAGAAGCAAAGGAGCGACAAGGGGATTTTGGAGAGTACGTTTTTCTGAAATGGTTTTTGGGGGGCATGTTGCATTTAGGAAGCCCCTATGGTGCCAGAACAGATAAAAAAAAAAAACACATGGCATACCATTTTGGAAACTAGACCCCTTGAGGAACATAACAAGGAATAAAGTGAGCCTTAATACCCCACAGGTGTTTCACGACTTTTGCATATGTAAAAAAAAAATATATATATTTTCACTCAAATGTTGGTTTTCCCCCAAATTTCACATTTTTTAAAGAGTTAATAGCAGAAAAGACCCCCCAAAATTTGTAACCCCATCTCTTCTGAGTATGGAGGTCCCCCATAAGTGGACCTGAAGTGCACTGCGGACGAACTACAATGCTCAGAAGAGAAGGAGTCATATTTGGCTTTTTGAGAGCAAATTTTGCTCGGGGGACATGTTGCATTTAGGAAGCCCCTATGGTGCCAGGACAGCAAAAAAAAAACCACATGGCATACCATTTTGGAAACTAGACTCCTTGAGGAATGTAACAAGGGATAAAGTGAGCCTTAATACCCCACAGGTGTTTCATGACTTTTGCATATGTAAAAAAAAAATAATTTTTTCACTAAAATGTGGGTTTCCCCCCAAATTCCAAATTTTTGCAAGGGTTAATAGCAGAAAAGACCCCCCAAAATTTGTAACCCCATCTCTTCTGAGTATGGAGGTACCCCATAAGTGGACCTGAAGTGCACTGCGGGCAAACTACAATGCTCAGAAGAGAAGGCGTCATATTTGGCTTTTTGAGAGCAAATTTTGCTTGGCGGCATGTCACATTTAGGAAGCCCCTATGGTGCCAGGACAGCAAAAAAAAAACACATGGCATACCATTTTGGAAACTAGACCCCTCACAGAATGTAATGAGGGGTACAGTGAGCATTTACCCCCCACTGGTGTCTGACAGATCTTTGGAACGGTGGACTGTGCTAAATTTTTCATTTTCACGGACCACTGTTCCAAAGATCCGTCAGACACCTGTGGGGTGTAAATTCTCACTGCACCCCTTATTACATTCCATGAGGGATGTAGTTTCCAAAATGGGGTCACATGTGGGTGTGTTTTTTTTTTTTGCGTTTGTCAGAACTGCTGTAACAATCAGCCACCCCTGTGCAAATCACCTCAAATGTACATGGCGCACTCTCCCTTCTGGGCCTTGTTGTGTGCCCCCAGAGCACTTTGCGCCCACATATGGGGTATCTCTGTACTCGGGAGAAATTGTGTTACAAATTTTGGGGGGCGTTTTTCCCTTTTACCTCTTGTGAAAATGAAAAGTATAGGGCAACACCAGCCTGTTAGTGTAAACATTTTTATTTTTTTTACACTAACATGCTGGTGTAGACCCCAACTGTTCCTTTTCATAAGGGGTAAAAGGAGAAAAAGACCCCCAAAATTTGTTGGCAATTTCTCCCGAGTACGGCGATACCCCATATGTGACCCTATACTGTTGCCTTGAAATACGACAGGGCTCCAAAGTGAGAGCGCCATGCGCATTTGAGGCCTGAATTAGGGACTTGCATAGGGGTGGACATAGGGGTATTCTACGCCAGTGATTCCCAAACAGGGTGTCTCCAGCTTTTGTAAAACTCCCAGCATGCTTGGACAGTCAATTGCTGTCCAGAAATGCTGGGAGTTTTTGTTTTGCAACAGCTGGAGGCTCCATCTTAGAAACACTGCCGTACAATACGCTTTTCATTTTTATTGGGGAAGGAGGGTGGTAGGGGGGGGCAGTGTACGTGTGTATATGTAGTGTTTTACTCTTTATTTTATGTTAGTGTAGTGTAGTGTTTTTAGGTTACATTCACACTGGAGGCAGATTACACTGAGTCTCCCGCTAGGAGTTTGAGCTGCGGCGGAAAATTTGCCGCCAGTGTGAATGTAGCCTGTACATGCACATGGGTGGGGGGTCAAAACTACAACTCCCAGCATGCACTGACAGACCATGCATGCTGGGAGTTGTAGTTTTGCAACAGCTGGAGGCACACTGGTTGGAAAACTTTGAGTTAGGTTCTATGACCTAACACAGTATTTTCCAACCAGTGTGCCACCAGCTGTTGCAAAACTACAACTCCCAGCATGTACTGATTGCGGAAGGGCATGCTGGGAGATGTAGTTATGCAACGGCTGGAGGCACGCAAGTACAACTCCCAGCATGCCAAGACAGCCTTATGCTGTTCCTGAATGCTGAATTGTAGTTTTGCAAGATTTAGAGGGGTTCAGGTCGTAAATCACTGTCCAGTGGTCTCAAAACTGTGGCCCTCCAGATGTTGCAAAACTACAACTCACAGCATGCCCAGACAGCAAACTGTTGTCTGGGCATGCTGAGAGTTGTAGTTTTGCAACATCTGGAGGGCTTCAGTTTGAGACCACTTAGTGATCTACAACCTGAACCCCTCTAAATATTGCAAAACTACAAGTCCCAGCATGCCCACACAGCAAACAGCTGTCTGGGCAAGCTGGGAGTTGTAGTTTTGCAACATCTGGAGGGCCATGGTTTAGAGACCACTGTAAACTGTGGCCCTCCGGATGTTGCTAGGCAACAACTCACCTAGCAGGACTCGGATGAATTGCTGCCGCCGCACGTGGGGGATCCCCGCATGGAGGATCGCGCTCTGGGATCCAGGTAAGGGACCTTCGGCGCCGGTCCCTGGACAGTTCCCCCGTTTTGCCCGGACACCGATAGGTGGGCAAAGCTGGGGAACTGAACTTTAACCCCCCCCCCCCCCTCCCCCAGTCTGCTATCGGTCGGTCGCCCGGCCGACCAATAGCAGGGATAGGAGGGGTGGCACCCCTGCCACCAAACTCCTATACCTTCAGGGGGATCGAGGGTGTCTGGAACAGCCCCCATCCCTCTTATTTTCCGTGTCACCAGTGACCCGTATGACCCGGAATCGCGCAGATCGCAGGTCTGAATTGACCTGCGATTTGCGCCCATTGCGGTCATGGGGGGGGTCTCAGGATCCCCCTCGGCGATGTGCCAGGATGCCTGCTGTTAGATAACAGCAGTCATCCTGGCCCGATCTCCGCTACCGGGGACGCAGTGCTCCCGGAACCCCGCGACGTACATGTACATCACCGCGCGCCAAGTGACACTTTGCAGCGCCGTACATGTACGTCACTCATCGTGAGGGGGTTAAACACTGTATGCAATCGCAAGATTGCATGATATAGCCCCCTATGGTGACTAAAAAAAGGTAATAAAAGTGAATTAACCTGTTCCCTAATAAAAGTATGAATCACCCCTCTTTTTCCTCTAAAAGCATACATTCTGCGCCGGTGCATCTGCTGGATGGAATATATGCTTTCAGAGGTGGCATGATGGCTTTTCAATAAAGTGTAAGTTCTTGGGAGCAAGGCAACCACTGTAAAATGGAGTCTTGTGAAAGACTAAGGAAATCCTGAAAACATAACCTGTTGTGGGCTCTTGAGGACCGCACATGAGAAACACTGGTTTAGACGCTAACATCTACATGCTGGCATCTAAAGAAGCTGGTAGCTCTACAGAGCTGATTGGGACATCTGCGGCAAAATTGTGGATCTTGATCAGCTGAGTGGATGGCGGGAGGGCCCGTATCTGCCTCCTTGCTCTAAAACACGGATCAATGCTGAGCCAAAGCTCAGCATTAGGGCTCGTTCACACAGGCGGATTACCTTCGGAATTTCCGCTGTGTATCTGCTGCTGAAAATCTGCAGCGGATTTTGCTACCATTGACTTCAATGAGTCCGAAGGAAAATCTGCAAATCTGTCTCTATTGTGGATTTTCTGCTGACCCATTAACCCCTTAAGGACCAAGGGCATACAGGTACGCCCTTGGTCCTGCTCTCCTGATATAACGCGGGGTTACACTGTAACCCCGCATCATATCACGGCGGGCCCGGTGTCATAGTGAAGCCGGGACCCACCTCTAATAGCGTGCAGCGCCGATCGCTGCGCCGCGCGCTATTAACCCTTTAGCCGCGCGCTCAGAGCTGAGCCGCGCGGCTAAAAGCGAAACCGAAAGTGGCCGGCTAGCTCAGTCGGGCTGTTCGGGATAGCCGCGGCTAATCGCGGCATCTTGAACAGCTGACAGGACAGCGGGAGGGCCCCTATCTGCCTCCTCGCTGTCCGATCGCCTAATGACTGCTCAGTGCCTGAGATCCAGGCATGAGCAGTCATGCGGCAGAATCGTTGATCACTGGTTTCTTATGAGAAACCAGTGATCAACATAGAAGATCAGTGTATGCAGTGTTATAGGTCCCTATGGAACCTATAACACTGCAAAAAAAAAGAGTGGAAAAAAAAAGTGAATAAAGATCATTTAACTCCTCCCCTATTAAAAGTTTGAATCACCCCCCTTTTCCAATAAAAAAAAAAAAACACAGTGTAAATGAAAATAAACATAAACATATATGGTATCACCGCGTGCGGAAACGTCCGAATTATAAAAATATATCATTAATTAAACCACTCGGTCAATGGCGTGCGCGCAAAAAAATTCCAAAGTCCAAAATAGTGCATTTTTGGTCACTTTTTACATCATTTAAAAATGAATAAAAAGTCAATAAGTCAATCAATGCAAAAATGGTACCGTTAAAAACTTCAGATCACGGCGCAAAAAATGAGCCCTCAAACTGCCCCATACACGGAAAAATAAAAAAGTTATAGGGGTCAGAAAATGACAATTTTAACCCCTTAAGGACCGAGCCCTTTTTTACCTTAAGGACCGGAGCGTTTTATGCAATTCTGACCACTGTCACTTTAAACATTAATAACTCTGGAATGCTTTTAGTTATCATTCTGGTTCCGAGATTGTTTTTTCGTGACATATTCTACTTTAACTTAGTGGTAAAATTTTATGGTAACTTGCATCCTTTCTTGGTGAAAAATCACCAAATTTGATGAAAAAAATGAAAATTTTGCATTTTTCTAACTTTGAAGCTCTCTGCTTGTAAGGAAAATGGATATTAAAAATATTTTTTTTTGGGTTCACATATACAATATGTCTACTTTATGTTTGCATCATAAAATTTATGAGTTTTTACTTTTGGAAGACACCAGAGGGCTTCAAAGTTCAGCAGCAATTTTGAAATTTTTCACAAAATTTTCAAACTCGCTATTTTTCGTGGACCAGTTAAGGTTTGAAGTGGATTTGAAGGGCCTTCATATTAGAAATACCCCATAAAATACCCCATTATAAAAAACAACACCCCCAAAGTATTCAAAATGACATTCAGTAAGTGTATTAACCCTTTAGGTGTTTCACAGGAATAGCAACAAAGTGAAGGAGAAAATTCAAAATCTTCATTTTTTACACTCGCATGTTCTTGTAGACCCAATTTTTGAATTTTTGCAAGGGGTAAAAAGGAGAAAATTTTTACTTGTATTTGAAACCCAATTTCTCTCGAGTAAGCACATACCTCATATGTCTATGTTAATTGTTCAGCGGGCGCAGTAGAGGGCTCAGAAGGGAAGGAGCGACAAATGGTTTTTGGGGGGCATGTCACATTTAGGAAGCCCCTATGGTGCCAGAACAGCAAAAAAACACACATGGCATACCATTTTGGAAACTAGACCCCTCAGGGAACGTAACAAGGGGTAAAGTGAACCTTAATACCCCACAGGTGTTTCACGACTTTTGCATATGTAAAAAAAAAAAATGTTTTTTTTACCTAAAATGCTTGGTTTCCCCAAAATTTTACATTTTTAAAAAGTGTAATAGCAGAAAATACCCCCCAAAATTTGAAACCCAATTTCTCCCGATTCAGAAAACACCCCATATGGGGGTGAAAATTGCTCTGCTGGCGCACTACAGGTCTCAGAAGAGAAGGAGTCACATTTGGCTTTTTGAAAGCAAATTTTGCTCTGGGGGCATGCCGCATTTAGGAAGCCCCTATGGTGCCAGAACAGCAAAAAAAAACACATGGCATACCATTTTGGAAACTAGACCCCTCAGGGAACGTAACAAGGGGTAATGTGAACCTTAATACCCTACAGGTGTTTCACGACTTTTGCATATGTAAAAAAAAAAATTTTTTTTTACCTAATATGCTTGGTTTCCCAAAATTTTTACATTTTTAAAAAGGGTAATAGCAGAAAATACCCCCCAAAATTTGAAGCCCAATTTCTCCCGATTCAGAAAACACCCCATATGGGGGTGAAAAGGGCTCTGCTGGCGCACTACAGGTCTCAGAAGAGAAGGAGTCACATTTGGCTTTTTGAAAGCAAATTTTGCTCTGGGGGCATGCCGCATTTAGGAAGCCCCTATGGTGCCAGAACAGCAAAAAAAAAAACACATGGCATACAATTTTGGAAACTAGACCCCTCGGGGAACGTAACAAGGGGTAATGTGAACCTTAATACCCTACAGGTGTTTCACGACTTTTGCATATAAGAATTTTTTTTTTTTTTTTACCTAAAATGCTTGGTTTCCCAAAATTTTAACATTTTTAAAAAGGGTAATAGCAGAAAACACCCCCCAAAATTTGAAGCCCAATTTCTCCCGATTCAGAAAACACCCCATATGGGGGTGAAAAGTGCTCTGCTGGCGCACTACAGGTCTCAGAAGAGAAGGTGTCACATTTGGCTTTTTGAAAGCAAATTTTGCTCTGGGGGCATGCCGCATTTAGGAAGCCCCTATGGTGCCAGGACAGCAAAAAAAAAAAACACATGGCATACCATTTTTGAAACTAGACCCCTCGGGGAACGTAACAAGGGGTTAAGTGAACCTTTATACCCCACAGGTGTTTCATGACTTTTGTATATGTAAAAAAAAAATTTTTTTTTACCTAAAATGCTTGTTTTCCCAAAAATTTTACATTTTTAAAAAGGGTAATAGCAGAAAATACCCCACAAAATTTGAAGCCCAATTTCTCCCGAGTACGGCGATACCCCATATGTGGCCCTAAACTGTTGCCTTGAAATACGACAGGGCTCCAAAGTGAGAGTGCCATGCGCATTTGAGGCCTAAATTAGGGATTGCATAGGGGTGGACATAGGGATATTCTACGCCAGTGATTCCCAAACAGGGGGCCTCCAGCTGTTGTAAAACTCCCAGCATGCCTGGACAGTCAGTGGCTATCTGGCAATACTGGGAGTAGTTGTTTTGCAACAGCTGGAGGCTCCGTTCTGGAAACAGTGGCGTACCAGACGTTTTTCATTTTTATTGGGGAGGGGAGGGGGGCTGTGTAGGGTATGTGTATATGTAGTGTTTTTTACTTTTTATTTTATTTTGTGGTAGTGTAGTGTTTTTAGGGTACAGTCGCACGGGCGGGGGGTTCACAGTAGTTTCTCGCTGGCAGCTTGAGCTGCAGCAGAAAATTTGCCGCAGCTCAAACTTGCAGCCGGATACTTACTGTAATCCTCCGCCCATGTGAGTGTACCCTGTACGTTCACATTGGGGGGGGGGGGGGGGGGGGGACGACATCCAGCTGTTGCAAAACTACAACTCCCAGCATGTACGGTCTATCAGTGCATGCTGGGAGTTGTAGTTTTGCAACCGCTGGAGGCTCCGTTTTGGAAACAGTGACGTACCAGACGTTTTTCATTTTTATTGGGGAGGGAGCTGTGTAGGGGTATGTGTATATGTAGTGTTTTTTACTTTTATTTTATTGTGTGTTAGTGTAGTGTAGTGTTTTTAGGGTACAGTCGCACGGGCGGGGGTTCACAGTAGTTTCTCGCTGGCAGTTTGAGCTGCGGCAGAAAATTTGCCGCAGCTCAAACTTGCAGCTGGATACTTACTGTAATCCTCCGCCCATGTGAGTGTACCCTGTACGTTCACATTGGGGGGGAAACATCCAGCTGTTGCAAAACTACAACTCCCAGCATGTACGGTCTATCAGTGCATGCTGGGAGTTGTAGTTTTGCAACAGCTGGAGACACACAGGTTGTGAAACACCGAGTTTGGTAACAAACTCAGTGTTTTGCAACCAGTGTGCCTTCAGGTGTTGCAAAAGCTACAACCCCCAGCATGTACGGACAGCGGAAGGGCATGCTGGGTCTTGTAGTTATGCAACAGCCGGAGGCATACTACATTGGCTGGGGATGCTGGGGATTGTAGTTATGCAACAGCTGGAGACACACTGGTTTACTACTTAACTCAGTGTGCCTTCAGCTGTTGCAAAACTACAACTCTCAGCGACAGCCAACGGGCATGCTGGGAGTTGTAGTTATGCAACCACCAGATGCACAACTACAACTCCCAGCATGCACTTTAGCTGATTGTGCAAGCTGGGAGTTGTAGTTACACAACAGCTGAAGGTACACTTTTCCATAGAAAGAATGTGCCTCCAGCTGTTGCAAAACTACAAGTCCCAGCATGCCCATAAGGGCATGCTGGGAGTTGTGGTGATCTGCCTCCTGCTGTTGCATAACTACAGCTCCCAGCATGCCCTTGTTGCATGCTGGGAGCTGTTGCTAAGCAACAGCAGGATGCTGTCACTCACCTCCAACGATCCACACTGCAGGACTGTCCCTCGCCGCCGCCGTCGCTCCTGGGGCCCCGATCCCAACAGGGACGCCGGAGATCGGGGTCCCCAGCACCCGAGGTCGTCTTCCCGCACCCGCTCACGTCCTCCGGAAGAGGGGCGGAGCGGGTTGCGGGAGTGACACCCGCAGCAGGCGCCCTGATTGGTCGGCCGGTAATCCGGCCGACGAATCAGGGCGATCGTGAGGTGGCACCAGTGCCACCTCACTCCTGCAGACTCTGGCTGTCACTGGAGACCCGATTGACCCGGAATCCGCCGCAGATCGCTGGACTGAATTGTTCAGCGATCTGCGGCAATCGCCGACATGGGGGGACATAATGACCCCCCTGGGCGGTATGCCGGGATGCCTGCTGAACGATTTCAGCAGGCATCCGGCTCCGGCTCCCCTCCGGCTAGCGGTGGGGGCTGGAAATGCTCAGGGTGTATCCATACGCCCTCGGTCCTTAAGGACTTGGAAACGGAGGCGTATGGATACGCCCTATGTCCTTAAGGGGTTAAACGTATTAATTTTCCTGCATGTAGTTATGATTTTTTCCAGAAGTCCGACAAAATCAAACCTATATAAGTAGGGTATCATTTTAATCGTATGGACCTACAGAATAAAGATAAGGTGTCATTTTTACCGAAAAATGTACTACGTAGAAACGGAAGCCCCCAAAAGTTACAAAATGGCGTTTTTTTTTCAATTTTGTCGCGCAATGATTTTTTTTCCGTTTCACCGTAGATTTTTGGGCAAAATGACTGACGTCATTACAAAGTAGAATTGGTGGCGCAAAAATAAGCCATCATATGGATTTTTAGGTGCAAAATTGAAAGAGTTATGATTTTTTAAAAGCAAGGAGCAAAAAACGAAAATGCAAAAACGGAAAACCCCCCGGTCCTTAAGGGGTTAACCCTGTACTGTGACATAATTGTGTATATTAACTCTGTACACACAGTACAGGGTTAACCCCCTCCCGACCTATGACATACATGTATGTCATGGAAGGGAAGGTTTTCCCGACCCATGACGTACATGTATTATATTGGCCGCCACTAAAAGTGCAGTGCTGCATCCGGTAAGATGGTGGCTATCACTGATAGCCAGCCATCTTGCCTCGGGACCTAGGCAAGATGGCTGTATGTATATATATATATATATATATATATGTATATATATATATATATATATATATATATACATATATACTTATATATATATATATATATATATATATATATATATATATACCGTATATATGTTTATATACACGTGTGTGTATATATATATATATATATATATATATGTGTGCATATGTATATATATACTTGTATATATATATATATATATATATATATATATATATATATATGCGTGTGAATATATATATATATATATATATATATATATGCACATACATATATATTCAAAATGTTATTGTTCCCCCAAAAAATTAGATTTTGAACTTTTGTAGAAAATTTGAAAAAATGCTCATAATAATGTGAGCCTTCTAATGTTGTTAAAAAAAAAGTTAAATAATGTTTAACAAATTATGTCGGCATAAAGTAGACATGTTGTGGATGTGAACTCATAACAAAAAATTTTCGCATGTCTATTTTTTTTTTACAAGTAGAGAGTTTCAAACATAGAGAAATGTATTTTTTTTCCATTTTTCACAATATTTAAAAGTTTTTCATAAAAATCGTTTCATGTATCAACAAAAATTTACCACTAATAAAAAGTACAATATGTCTCGAAAAAACAATCTCTGAATCACTTTGCCTGGTAAAAGCAGTTTAAAGTTATTACCACTTAAAGAGACACATGTCAGATTTGAAAAAATTGAATGGGTCATGAAGGCCAAAACTAGCTGGGTCATGAAGGGGTTAATATGTACATTGACTCACTGTACACCTAATAGTCCTCCCTAATGCATAAGGACAATTTTTATACAGATATTGTCATAGTTCCCTTGGTTCTATTGATGTTAAACACAGAACCCATGTACAGATGACAATAAAACAAGTTGCATAGGGATCATGGCTGAATTAAATATGTGAATTGTGCTAACGGTGTCAGCTACAGCACAGACATGGTAGAAATGTTTATTAAAAGGCCTATAGCACAGTGTGAGCTTATGAGGCAAAACTTGGTGACAGGTTCAGATAATATACATGTATATGCATGCTTCATACACACAACACACATACTGTACACATTACATACTGTACATGCATCATACACACACAACACTGTACACATTGTATACTGTACATGCTTCATACACACACAACACCCATACTGTACACATTACTAGTGATGAGCGGCATAGGCCATATTCGAATTCGCGATATTTCGCGAATATATGGACGAATATTCGTCATATATTCGCGAAATTCACATATTCGTTATATTCATTTTTTTGCATATGCGAAAATATATTCGCATATTCGCAAATATTGAGCCCTCCCTTCTTTAATGGTATAGGGAACTGTGACTAGTGCATTAACTCTGTGATTTTTCGCCCATTGTAGGCAAATCAGTAGGCCCATTGTGGTCTATGGGGAGCTCACTGCATTTAAATCAGTAAGCTAAGCAGGACTGTCTTGGCAGCGCAGTGGATGGGACACCACCATGGGTTCGAGTCTGGGGTGGGACAGATTTTTACAGTGTTGTGGTTTAACTTTACTTTCCTGGAAACGCTGCTGAGTTCCCCATAGCAACCAACCAGATTGCTTCTTTCATTTTTCACAAGGCCTCTGCAAAATGAAAGAAGCAATCTGATTGGTTGCTATGGGTAACTCAAAAACTTTTCCTGGAAAAGTTTCTGAGTTGCTGATAGCAACCAGATTGCTTCCTTCATTTTTCAGAGGCCTTTTTAAAAATGAAGGAAGCAATCTGGTTGGTTGCTATGGGCAACTGCACAACTCTATCTCTACACTGGTTTTGATGAATCCCCCCCCATAGAGGGAGATTTATCAAAACCTGTACAGAGGAAAAGTTTCTGAGTTGCCCACAGCAACCAATCAGATTGGTTCTTTCATTTTTCAGAGGCCTTTTCAAAAATGAAGTAAGCAATCTGATTGGTTGCTATGGGCAACTGCACAACTCTTCCTCTACACTGGTTTTCAGCATATGCGCATATTCGCGAATATTGAGCCCTCCCTTCTTTAATGGTATAGGGTACTGTGACTAGTGCATTAACTCTGTAATTTTTTGCCCATTGATACCAAAAGGCTCATTGTGGTCTATGGGGGATCTCATGGCATGTAAAACAGTAAGCTAAGCAGGACTGTCTTGGCAGCACAGTGGATGGGAGACCACCACAGGTTCATGTCCCGGGGTGGGACAGAGCTTTACAGTGTTGAGGATTAACTTTACCTTACTGGAAAAGTTGCCCATAGGAACCAATCAGATCGCTTCTTTCATTTTTCACAAGGCCTCTGTAAAATGAAGGAAGCGATCTGATTGGTTGCTATTGGCAACCCAGAAACTTTTCCTCTGGACAGGTTTTGAGAAATCTCCCTCTATGGGGGAGATTCATCAAAACCAGTGTAGAGGAAGAGTTGTGCAGTTGCCCATAGCAACCAATCAGATTGCTTCTTTCATTTTTGAAAAGGCCTCTGAAAAATGAAGGAAGCAATCTGGTTGCTATGGGCAACTCAGAAACTTCCAGGAAAGTAAAGTTAAACCACAACACTGTAAAACTCTGACCCACCCCGGGACTCGAAGCCGTGGTGGTCTCCCATCCACTGTGCTGCCAAGACCATCCTGCTTAGCTCACTGTTTTACATGCCATGAGATCCCCATAGACCACAATGGGCCTATTGGTTTCAATGGGCAAAAATTCACAGAGTTAATGCACTAATCACAGTTCCCTATACCATTAAATAAGGGAGGACTCAATATTCGCGAATATGCGCATATATTTTCGCATATACGCATACAATTTCGCATATGCGAAAAAAACGAATATTCGTAATTACGTATATATAGTGCTATATTCGCAATATTCGCGAATTCGCGAATATGCGATATTCGCCAACAAAATTTGAATTGTGAATATTCGCGAGCAACATTATGGGAGATCCTTCTTCGGGACTGTCCTGTTCGTGTCCAGTCGGACAACTCCACTGCTGTGGATTATATCAATCGCCAGGGTGGCACTCGCAGCTTGGCAGTGATGGCCGGTGTCCATGATTATTCTCTGGCGGAGCTCAGAGTGCCGGTCATCTCAGCAATTCACATTCCGGAGTGAACAACTGGGAGGCGGACTTTCTCAGCTGATCCTCAGCCAACCCCGGTGAGTGGTCCCTTCATCCGGAGGGGTTTGCAGAGATCTGCAACCTCTGTGGCACTCCGGACATGCACTTATTCACGTCCTGCTACAACCAGAAAGTTCCTCAAGTTGTGGGGAAGTCCTGGGATCCCTTGGCTCTGGCTGTGGATGCCCTGGTGATTCCCAGGTCGGACTTTGTCCTTCCCTATCTTTTCTCTCCCTCTCCTCCCAGGGTCCTGAGGAAACTCAAAGCAGAAGGCGTTCCCACCGTTCTCGTGGCTCCGGACTGGCCCAGGAGGGCGTGGCTGCGCCTCCTTCTTCATCCAGACCTACTCTCTCAAGGTCCCCTTTGCCACCCCAATTTACTGTTGCTGCATTTGACGGTGTGGCGGTTGAGACCGCGGTTCTGAGGGCTCAGGTTTTCTCTCCCCAAGTGATTCACACTATGCTCAGGGTGCGCAAGCCCTCTTCTGCAAAGATTTACCACCGTACTTAGGGGTCTTATTTTTGTTGGTATGAATCTCACTCCTTTTCTCTTGTTACATTCTCTCTACCTCGACTTCTTTCCTTTTTACAGTCGGGGCTAGAACAACAGTTAGCTCTCAGTTCCCTTAAAGGAGTATTCCGCCCCTAGACATCTTATCCCCTATCCAAAGGATAGGGGATAAGATGTCAGATCGCCGTGGTCCCGCTACTGGGGACCCCCGGGATCCCCGCTGCGGCACCCCTCTATCATTACTGCGCAGAGCGAGTTCGCTCTGCACGTAATGATGGGCAGTACAGGGGCCGGAGCATCGTTACATCACGGCTCCGCCCCTCGTGATGTCACGGCCCGCCCCTTTCAATACAAGTCTATGGGAGGTGGCGTGGCGGTCGTCACGCCCCCTCCCATAGACTTGCATTAAGGGGACGGGCCGTGATGTCACGAGGGGCGGAGCCATGACGTCACGCTGCTCCGTCCCCCATATCGCCCGTCATTACGCACAGAGCGAACTCGCTCTGTGCTGTAATGATAGCACGGTGCCGCAGCGGGGATCCCGGGGGTCCCCAGCAGTGGGACCGCGGCGATCTGACATCTTATCCCCTATCCTTTGGATAGGGGATAAGATGTCTAGGGGCGGAGTACCCCTTTAAGGGTCAGGTTTTGGCCCTTTCCATTCTTTTTCAACGTCCTCTAGTGTCCGATCCCAATATCTGGACTTTTCTTCAGGGAGTGGCCCATGTGGCCCCTCCTTATAGGTCCCCTACACCACCTTGGGACCTGGACTTAGTTCTTTGTGCCCTGCAGGGTGCTCCCTTGGAACCTCTCAGGGACATTCCTCTTTGCCTCCTTTCTTGGAAGGTGGTGTTCCTGATTGCGATTACCTCTATTAGGAGAGTTTCAGAGCTGGCAGCTCTCTCCTGCCATTCTCTTTTCCTGATTGTACACCAGGACAAAGTTGTTTTCCGTCCGGTTCCGTCCTTCTTACCAAAGGTTGTTTCTGCTTTTCATCTAAATGAGGACATCGTCCTTCCGTCCTTTTGTCCGTCTCCATCTCATCCCAAGGAACGTTTTCTCCACAAACTGGATGTGGTGAGGGTTGTTCGGACCTATCTCTCTGTCAATTCTTCTTTTCGACAGTGTGACTCCTTTTTTGTTCTTACGGAAGTTCTTCATAAAGGACAACCTGCTTCAAAGGCCACGATTTCTCTGTGCATCCGATCTGCTATTTCGGAATCTTACCGGTGCAAGGGAAAGACCCTACCCTTCATGGTTTCTGCTCATTCCACTCATTCTGTCGAGGCATCCTGCGCTCTCCGCAACAAGGCTTCGGCCTCGCAAGTCTGTAGAGTGGCCACATGGTCGTCTTTACACACTTCCACAAGGTTCTAATAGGTTCATACCATTGCATCCTCTGATGCTAGTCTGGGCCATAAGGTGTTGCAGGTGGCGGTGGTCCAGCCGTCCACCTGACTGATTTTCCTTCGCCCACCCTAGGGACTTCTTTGGTACGTCCCATGGTCTGTGTCCCCCAATGGAGCCGATAGAGAAAGGGAGATTTTTATGCTTGCCATAAAATCTCTTTCTCAGAGGATCCATTGGGGGACACAGCACCCACCCTTCTTTTCTCTGGTGTTCCTGGTTCAGTTACCTGTCTGAGGGTGTGTTCAGTTAATTTTTATTCTGGTTTCTCGGGCAGTTTATGGTTTTTTCCTGACCTGTCGGTCCTCTCCTGCTCTGGGACTAAAACTGATTAGCTCAGGTGCCTGTGGGTTGATAAATCCTGCTAAGAGGGGCCGACTTTTCTTGTTGCCATAGTGTCAAGCCTCCTGGTGACAGCAGCATATACCCATGGTCTGTGTCCCCCAATAGATCCTCTGAGAAAGAGATTTTACGGTAAGCATACAAATCTCCCTTTTTTTTCTTTATTGTAGCAAAATATGATACAACATGAACGCAGAATGCGTTAGGGCACAAATAGCCTTCCTCAACTGCACAGAAAGGCTATTTGTGCAGTAAAGCGTGCTGCATCCATGTTGTATTGTATTTTGCTTTAATAAAAGAAAAAAAGATTTGCATGACAACCTGAGAGTTCTGGGATTCAAGTACTGTCCACAGGCCCCTACATCATCACCAGTGCCGACCTATCTTTACCTGGACAAACCTTTGTGACAACTTTCCATGTAAATGTGGTTCTTGAGTTAAGAACTCAGGGGCTCCAAAATGTAAAACTGTGTATTTGTTCACACATGCAGCTCAGAAAAAAGGATGGTGTGGAACAGCTTTATTTTAACTATTTTTGAACTCAACACATCCATAGAGATAGAGGCCATACACCCCAACTGACTCTTCTTTTCTTCATTATTAGGAGTAGCTGCAAGAAAAACCCTAAGAAAGAAGCCAAGTGTTGTGACAATTTACGCAGACAGCATTCTTTGGGATGAAGGAGTAGGAAGCGCTCATTGTTTCCTATTATATTTTGCTTGGATTTGGATGATCTCCAATATAGAACACTGCATGCTCCATTCTATTTGCACCCAGAGCGCCAGAGTCTTTACTTTGCTTTTGTTTTGCATGACAGACAATGTTAGCTGTACAATCTCTTCTAAAGTTTTGCACATTTTTACACTATGGATAGGATTTACGCTATATGATCTTGAGAAGTTAGAAACTGATAAGTGTTTTGGTGATAATAGTTGGTCTTTATTTGGAAAAGGGAGTTGTCCTTCACTTTACATTCATTTTCTTGGTTTGTGCATGATCCATAGAAACCAGAAAATAACATATCCTGCTTTTTACATTTTATGCATTTTACTTCTAGTGGTGTATTACAATGCAAAATATATAGATGTACAGTAAGATGCTTGTTGCACTCTGTTTATAGCAGTTTTAGTGAAATTATCTTTGTTCGGGAGCACATTTAAGAGTAGAGTACCACTGGATAAAATTCAGGAGGAAATGCTTAAAGGGGTACTCCGGTGCTTAGACATCTTATCCCCTATCCAAAGGATAGGGGATAAGATGCCTGGTCGCGGTGGTCTCGCCGCTGGGGACCCCCGTGATCTTGAACACCGCACCCCGTGTATAATCAGTCCCTGGAGCGTGTTCTCTCCGGGTCTGATTACCCGCGACCACAGGGCCGACGGCGTGTGACATCACGCCTCCGCCCCCATGTGACGTCACGCTCCACCCCTCAATGCAAGCCTATGGGAGGGGGCGTGAAAGCTCCGGGGACGGATTATAAACAGGGTGCGGCATGCAAGATCACGGGGGACCCCAGCGGCGGGACTCCCGCGATCAGGCATCTTATCCCCTATCATTTGGATAGGGGATAAGATGTCTAAGCACCGGAGTACCCCTTTAACCTAGTTAGAGAGATCGGAGTGTACTGTGGTCAGTAACCCTAGTAAAGTAATGTATACAGTATAGCCTATTGAGTCTTGAAGGTGGCCTTATTCACTGATTGACAGCCTCTCAATGTATGAGCATGCAAATAAATGAAGACTGTCAGTCAGCGAGACCACCTTCCAGATTATATCCCACACCAAAAGGAATCTGAGGTTGTACTGAATTTATATAGCAATCCGCTCCTCGTCTCCTGCACTATACCTTTTACATGTAGAATAGAGCAGTTTAATAGATCTACCTTAAAGGGGGCCTGTTACAAGATCAGACTCTTAAGTCAGAGCATCTGTTAATTGCTCTTAGGGGAGCATCTCAGCAGGTGCTATGGCAACTTCTGAATAGAATCTGTGTACATTTTACTCAGGCATATTATCGGGCATATAAGCGTTCGTAGGAAAGTTTATTTCCGCGAACTGACCCATTTAAAAGGGCCAGCAATCAGTTGGCAAACAAGAAGACTCATCCAGTAATTTTAAGGGTGTATTCACACTTGCAGTATCCTCTGCATATCACTTCTACATATCACTTTTGAGCTGTTTCCGTTAGATGCTGCACCATAGAGAGGTATGGCTTAAGGAGTCTTGTGGCCTCTCCTGACACCTGTTTTTAGTAAAGAGGTGTATTTGCCTTGAAATAAAATTCTTGAACAATGTAGAGTTTTAATTGGTATTACAAATAATACAGTTTTTGCTAAAACAGATAAGTTGGAAGAGACAAAAGATCAATATTAAAGGGGTACTCTGACCCTAGACATCGTATCCCCTATCCAAAGGATAGGAGATAAGATGTCTGATTGCGGGAGTCCAGCCGCTGGGGACCCCCACGATCTTGGCTGCAGCACCCCAGACTTCCAGTGCATGGAGCGAACTCAGCTCGGTGCCAGATGACTGGCGATGCAGGGCGGAGGCTTGTGACATCACGGGCACTCCCCGCTCATGATGTCACGACCACGCCCCTCCCAAAGACTTTCATTGAGGGTTTCGCCTACATGTGGAGATTTCAACATAGTACTTGCCCCAACACCTCAGCCTTCCCCTGTTCTTTCCAAAAGGTATTATGATAAGACAAGATCGAACCAGAAGTTAGCAGCTAGGAAGCAAAGAAAGGTTATACCTTTTCAGCTGTTAAGATAACCTCTTTAAGGGCGCCACCTCCTGACTCCACTAGATGATAAAGGAGTCTTATCCTGAAGATTGCGATGTTAAATGGGGTCTCCTCCTACCCCTTTTAAGACAAATGTACCCTCCTGATGTTAAAGGCGCCTTATTTGTCTCTAGATGTTAAAAAAAAAGTTATTTGGGGAGCTAAAATGGCGATAGCCTTCCCTGTTCCCCAGTGGCTCACTCTCAGTTTGGTCTAGTCTCATCCTGAAACCTTCTGGTATAAAAGGAGGGGGGCTGAGATGGTGAGTTAGGTTCTACATTGAGATCTCCACCTGTAGGAGAAAACGGGCCTCCATTTGGTGGCCAATGTACACACAATATTGCAAAACAGCAGCATCATGCATACATTTGCTGCTACAGGTTTCACCTACATATGGAGATTTCAAAGTAGTACTTTCCCCATCACCTCAGTCTTCCTTCCTTCTTTCCAGAAGGTATCAGGATGAGCTAGGATCAGACCAGAAGAAAGCAGCTAGGGAGCAAAGAAAGGTTATTGCTTTTCAGCTGTCTAAATAACCTCTTTAACCCCTTAAGGACTGAGCCATTTTTCACCTTAAGGACTGAGCCCTTTTTTCAATTCTGACCACTGTCACTTTAAGCATTAATAACTCTGGGATGCTTTTACCGATTGTTTTGATTCTGAGATTGTTTTTTTCGTGACATATTCTACTTTAACTCAGTGGTAAATTTTAGTTGTTACTTGCATCCTTCTTGGTGAAAAATCCCCAAATTTCATGAAAATTTTGAAAATGTAGCATTTTTCTAACTTTGAAACTCTCTGCTTGTATAGAAAATGAATATTTCAAATACATTATATTACGGAAATCCCTAGCAACCATGGAAAATAATGTTTCCAAATGGTTGCCTCTATTATGTAACGGGTAAAAAGTGGACACAGGTCTAACATCAACATGTTTAAAATTATTAGTTAAATCTAAAATAGTAGCAGCAGAAGGTTCAATGGGGTCATTACTATTAGAAACAAGGACCAAAGATTTAGAACGGTCATTACCGTTAGCAACAAACTCTGTGGTGATGTTATCCATACGGGATCCGACATTGCCCGCCACCGATGCAGAGCAACCGGCCCGTTTATCCTGCAAAAAGAAATGGCGACCTAACGTCAACTTACGGACAAATTTATTCAAATCTAAAAATAACTGAAAATCACTGGGTAAGGAAGTGGGACAAAATGATTTTCAGTTATTTTTAGATTTGAATAAATTTGTCCGTAAGTTGACGTTAGGTCGCCATTTCTTTTTGCAGGATAAACGGGCCGGTTGCTCTGCATCGGTGGCGGGCAATGTCGGATCCCGTATGGATAACATCACCACAGAGTTTGTTGCTAACGGTAATGACCGTTCTAAATCTTTGGTCCTTGTTTCTAATAGTAATGACCCCATTGAACCTTCTGCTGCTACTATTTTAGATTTAACTAATAATTTTAAACATGTTGATGTTAGACCTGTGTCCACTTTTTACCCGTTACATAATAGAGGCAACCATTTGGAAACATTATTTTCCATGGTTGCTAGGGATTTCCGTAATCTTAGATCTCAGGCGAAGTGATTGATAATTTATCTGTTGATGAACGTAAAGCTGTCAAATCCATCCAGAGTAATCATTCCATCGTTGTGTGCCCCGCTGACAAGGGGGGGGGGTGCTATTTTAGATAAGTCCACTTACATTACAGAGGCCAAAAGAATTTTGGCAGATATCGATTACTATGAAGTGCTGTCTAGTGACCTGTCACATGACCACTTTATTCAGTATAAATCACTTATTCAGAAAGCTGTTGATTTGTCACTACTAAACAAAAAGGAATATGATTTTCTGAATATTAAGGATTATTCTCTTCCTATTTTCTATTATCCTTCTAAACTTCACAAGTGCACGGTCACTCCTCCTGGGCGTCCTATTATTTCTGGGGTTGGGTCTATTACTTGCAATCTCTCACATTTTATTGATTTATACCTACAAGATTTTGTCTTACAGCTACCTTCCTATTTACGTGATTCCACCCAATTAATTTATGAATTGAGTTCTACTTCTTTTCCGTCACATTTCTCTTTTCTCACTCTTGATGTCTGTTCAATTTATTCGAATATCTCCACTGAGTTGGGATTACATGCTATGGAAGAAACCTTCATGTCAGATCCCCATTCTCTTTTGATGGCACTTTATATAGGCAGACGAGGGGCTGTGCAATGGGGAATCGTTTCGCCCCAATTTATGCTAATTTGTTTATGGGGCGTTTCGAGTCCCAGTACATTGCGCAGTCCCTAGATTTTAACCATTTCATCGCCTTTTATAGGCGTTATATTGATGATTTGTTTTTTATTTGGTTGGGGTACCCTGAACAAGCGGATCAATTTGTTTGTTATCTTAATCAAAATAATTGGGGCCTCAAATTTACCCCCCCCCCCTATTTTTCTAACACACAGATTGAATTTTTAGACCTTTTAATTAGGAGGGACAGTGATGGAGGGATTTTTACTGAGACATGTTTTAAAAGTGTAGACGTCAACAGTTTTTTAGATTTTTCCAGCGCACACTATCCGAAATGGTTAAAAAACGTACCTTTTGGTCAATACTTACGTATTCGTAAAAATTGCACTTTAGACTTTATTATGCAATCTCGCACTTTAAAACAACGCTTCGTTAGTAAGGGGTACCCTGTACCCCTTCTTTCTAATGCTTACAATAAAGTAAAACATTTAAAACAGAATGATTTAGTTTCTACTCAGGGTTGTGTGAACACTAGCTCTAGGGACAAGAATTCTAAACATGATTTTAAGGGTACGTTCCCACACTGCGTATTTTGCTGCGTATTTGGTGCTGCGTATTTTCCTACCCATTGACTTCAACAGAGAAAATAAAATACGCAGCAGCAAATACGAAGCAAATACGCCGTGTGGGAATGTACCCTAAATATAATTTTATTACAAATTTTAACAGTGCTTCTAAGAATGTCAAAGATATTTTAAGGAGGCACTGGCCTATCATTCTGGATGACCCGATTCTGAACAGAATAATCCCTGAACACCCTGGGGTCACATTTAGAAGATCGCCTAACCTTTCGCAATTTGTTATCCCCCAGCAGGTTAAGACATTACTCCTACACCTGCTACCAAGTGTGGAATGCAGTGGTGCAATAAGTCGCGTTGTCTTTGCTGTGAGATGGTGTGCGCTGATATTTCTTTTAAATCAGCGATCACTAATGATGTGTTTTGTATTGCTTTGTAATTTATCTATTGACTTGCGCTTGTCATCTTCAGTATGTCGGGCGCACTGTGCAGCCAGTACAGGCTCGTATGAATAAGCATCGATCCAACATAAAAAATGGATTCATGCTGCACAGTGTGTCCCGCCACTTTACTATGCTTCATAATAGGGATACAGCTAGTTTGAAATTTATGATATTAGAAATGATTCCCGATACTGTTCAAAATAGATTACAAAAACTCATTAAACGGGAATCTTATTGGATATTCAAATTATGCACTTTATTCCGAAATGGACTCAACAAAACTATTGAAAACACTCATGGATTGTCATTATTATGTATTATTATTTTTAGTTTTTTTTGTACTTTTGTATTTTTGTATTTTTCGGTGTCTTCTTATATATTTTTTGTACGTCTACATTTATTTTTTCTTATGCATCATGCACTTTTTATTGAGCGCAATTATATTTATGCACTGTTTGCACATTAGTATATATTTTATTGATATACTATTGTGATGATGTTCTTCAGGCACTTTAGGGGTTAATACCCATTGTGAGTTTTGTACCATGTGACTCCTTTGGTGACTGATTGTTCTGACACCAAGGGGTTAACCTATTAACTTGGAGTGTGTATATATACTGCTTCCTGTTCCCCCTGTCCATATGCCTGATGAAGCGCACCTGCGCATGTTGGGAATAAACTGATTGTCTACCTATCCCCTGGTCCCTCAGCACCTTACTGTCCACTGGTTTGGAGGTCGTTGGTTTCTTTGCATTTTGAATACTTGGAGGGGTGCAGTTTTTATAATGGAGTCATTTGTGAGGTATTTCTAATATGAAGACCCCTCAAATTCACTTCGAAACTGAACTGGTCCCTGAAAAATTCTGATTTTGTGAAAAATTGGAATATTGCTGTTGAACTTTGAAGCCTCTGATGTCTTCCAAAAGTAAAAACATGTTAACTTTATGATGCCAACATAAAGTAGACATATTGTATTTGTGAATCAATATATAATGTATTTGAAATATTCCTTTTCTATACAAGCAGAGAGTTTCAAAGTTAGAAAAATGCTACATTTTCAAAATTTTGATGAAATTTGGGGATTTTTCACCAAGAAGGATGCAAGTAACAACTAAAATTTACCACTGAGTTAAAGTAGAATATGTCACGAAAAAAACAATCTCAGAATCAAAACAATCGGTAAAAGCATCCCAGAGTTATTAATGCTTAAAGTGACAGTGGTCAGAATTGAAAAAAGGGCTCAGTCCTTAAGGTGAAAAAGGGCTCAGTCCTTAAGGGGTTAAAGAGGTTATTTAGACAGCTGAAAAGCAATAACCTTTCTTTGCTCCCTAGCTGCTTTCTTCTGGTCTGATCCTAGCTCATCCTGATACCTTCTGGAAAGAAGGAAGGAAGACTGAGGTGATGGGGAAAGTACTACTTTGAAATCTCCATATGTAGGTGAAACCTGTAGCAGCAAATGTATGCATGATGCTGCTGTTTTGCAATATTGTGTGTACATTGGCCACCAAATGGAGGCCCGTTTTCTCCTACAGGTGGAGATCTCAATGTAGAACCTAACTCACCATCTCAGCACCCCTCCTTTTATACCAGAAGGTATCAGGATGAGACTAGACCAAACTGAGAGTGAGCCACTGGGGAACAGGGAAGGCTATCGCCATTTTAGCTCCCCAAATAACTTTTTTTTTAACATCTAGAGACAAATAAGGCGCCTTTAACATCAGGAGGGTACATTTGTCTTAAAAGGGGTAGGAGGAGACCCCATTTAACATCGCAATCTTCAGGATAAGACTCCTTTATCATCTAGTGGAGTCAGGAGGTGGCGCGCTTAAAGAGGTTAATCTTAACAGCTGAAAAGGTATAACCTTTCTTTGCTTCCTAGCTGCTAACTTCTGGTTCGATCTTGTCTTATCATAATACCTTTTGGAAAGAACAGGGGAAGGCTGAGGTGTTGGGGCAAGTACTATGTTGAAATCTCCACATGTAGGCGAAACCCTCAATGAAAGTCTTTGGGAGGGGCGTGGTCGTGACATCATGAGCGGGGAGTGCCCGTGATGTCACAAGCCTCCGCCCTGCATCGCCAGTCATCTGGCACCGAGCTGAGTTTGCTCCATGCACTGGAAGTCTGGGGTGCTGCAGCCAAGATCGCGGGGGTCCCCAGCGGCTGGACTCCCGCAATCAGACATCTTATCTCCTATCCTTTGCATAGGGGATACGATGTCTAGGGTCAGAGTACCCCTTTAAAATTGATCTTTTGTCTCTTCCAACTTATCTGTTTTAGCAAAAACTGTATTATTTGTAATACCAATTAAAACTCTACATTGTTCAAGAATTTTATTTCAAGGCAAATACACCTCTTTACTAAAAACAGGTGTCAGGAGAGGCCACAAGACTCCTTAAGCCATACCTCTCTATGGTGCAGCATCTAACGGAAACAGCTCAAAAGTGATATGTAGAAGTGATATGCAGAGGATACTGCAAGTGTGAATACACCCTTAAAATTACTGGATGAGTCTTCTTGTTTGCCAACTGATTGCTGGCCCTTTTAAATGGGTCAGTTCGCGGAAATAAACTTTCCTACGAACGCTTATATGCCCGATAATATGCCTGAGTAAAATGTACACAGATTCTATTCAGAAGTTGCCATAGCACCTGCTGAGATGCTCCCCTAAGAGCAATTAACAGATGCTCTGACTTAAGAGTCTGATCTTGTAACAGGCCCCCTTTAAGGTAGATCTATTAAACTGCTCTATTCTACATGTAAAAGGTATAGTGCAGGAGACGAGGAGCGGATTGCTATATAGATTCAGTACAACCTCAGATTCCTTTTGGTGTGGGATATAATCTGGAAGGTGGTCTCGCTGACTGACAGTCTTCATTTATATGCATGCTCATACATTGAGAGGCTGTCAATCAGTGAATAAGGCCACCTTCAAGACTCAATAGGCTATACTGTATACATTACTTTACTAGGGTTACTGACCACAGTACACTCCGATCTCTCTAACTAGGTTAAAGGGATACTCCGGTGCTTAGACATCTTATCCCCTATCCAAATGATAGGGGATAAGATGCCTGATCGCGGGAGTCCCGCCGCTGGGGTCCCCCGTGATCTTGCATGCCGCACCCTGTTTATAATCCGTCCCCGGAGCTTTCACGCCCCCTCCCATAGGCTTGCATTGAGGGGTGGAGCGTGACGTCACATGGGGGCGGAGGCGTGATGTCACACGCCGTCGGCCCTGTGGTCGCGGGTAATCAGACCCGGAGAGAACACGCTCCGGGGACTGATTATAAACGGGGTGCGGTGTTCAAGATCACGGGGGTCCCCAGCGGCGAGACCACCGCGACCAGGCATCTTATCCCCTATCCTTTGGATAGGGGATAAGATGTCTAAGCACCGGAGTACCCCTTTAAGCATTTCCTCCTGAATTTTATCCAGTGGTACTCTACTCTTAAATGTGCTCCCGAACAAAGATAATTTCACTAAAACTGCTATAAACAGAGTGCAACAAGCATCTTACTGTACGTCTATATATTTTGCATTGTAATACACCACTAGAAGTAAAATGCATAAAATGTAAAAAGCAGGATATGTTATTTTCTGGTTTCTATGGATCATGCACAAACCAAGAAAATGAATGTAAAGTGAAGGACAACTCCCTTTACCAAATAAAGACCAACTTTTGTCACCAAAACACTTATCAGTTTCTAACTTCTCAAGATCATATAGCGTAAAACCTTTCCATAGTGTAAAAATGTGCAAAACTTTAGAAGAGATTGTACAGCTAACATTGTCTGTCATGCAAAACAAAAGCAAAGTAAAGACTCTGGCGCTCTGGGTGCAAATAGAATGGAGCATGCAGTGTTCTATATTGGAGATCATCCAAATCCAAGCAAAATGTAATAGGAAACAATGAGCGCTTCCTACTCCTTCATCCCAAAGAATGCTGTCTGCGTAAATTGTCACAACACTTGGCTTCTTTCTTAGGGTTTTTCTTGCAGCTACTCCTAATAATGAAGAAAAGAAGAGTCAGTTGGGGTGTATGGCCTCTATCTCTATGGATGTGTTGAGTTCAAAAATAGTTAAAATAAAGCTGTTCCACACCATCCTTTTTTCTGAGCTGCATGTGTGAACAAATACACAGTTTTACATTTTGGAGCCCCTGAGTTCTTAACTCAAGAACCACATTTACATGGAAAGTTGTCACAAAGGTTTGTCCAGGTAAAGATAGGTCGGCACTGGTGATGATGTAGGGGCCTGTGGACAGTACTTGAATCCCAGAACTCTCAGGTTGTCATGCAAATCTTTTTTTCTTTTATTAAAGCAAAATACAATACAACATGGATGCAGCACGCTTTACTGCACAAATAGCCTTTCTGTGCAGTTGAGGAAGGCTATTTGTGCCCTAACGCATTCTGCGTTCATGTTGTATCATATTTTGCTACAATAAAGAAAAAAAAGGGAGATTTGTATGCTTACCGTAAAATCTCTTTCTCAGAGGATCTATTGGGGGACACAGACCATGGGTATATGCTGCTGTCACCAGGAGGCTTGACACTATGGCAACAAGAAAAGTCGGTCCCTCTTAGCAGGATTTATCAACCCACAGGCACCTGAGCTAATCAGTTTTAGTCCCAGAGCAGGAGAGGACCGACAGGTCAGGAAAAAACCATAAACTGCCCGAGAAACCAGAATAAAAATTAACTGAACACACCCTCAGACAGGTAACTGAACCAGGAACACCAGAGAAAAGAAGGGTGGGTGCTGTGTCCCCCAATGGATCCTCTGAGAAAGAGATTTTATGGCAAGCATAAAAATCTCCCTTTCTCTATCGGCTCCATTGGGGGACACAGACCATGGGACGTACCAAAGAAGTCCCTAGGGTGGGCGAAGGAAAATCAGTCAGGTGGACGGCTGGACCACCGCCACCTGCAACACCTTATGGCCCAGACTAGCATCAGAGGATGCAATGGTATGAACCTATTAGAACCTTGTGGAAGTGTGTAAAGACGACCATGTGGCCACTCTACAGACTTGCGAGGCCGAAGCCTTGTTGCGGAGAGCGCAGGATGCCTCGACAGAATGAGTGGAATGAGCAGAAACCATGAAGGGTAGGGTCTTTCCCTTGCACCGGTAAGATTCCGAAATAGCAGATTGGATGCACAGAGAAATCGTGGCCTTTGAAGCAGGTTGTCCTTTATGAAGAACTTCCGTAAGAACAAAAAAGGAGTCACACTGTCGAAAAGAAGAATTGACAGAGAGATAGGTCCGAACAACCCTCACCACATCCAGTTTGTGGAGAAAACGTTCCTTGGGATGAGATGGAGACGGACAAAAGGACGGAAGGACGATGTCCTCATTTAGATGAAAAGCAGAAACAACCTTTGGTAAGAAGGACGGAACCGGACGGAAAACAACTTTGCCCTGGTGTACAATCAGGAAAAGAGAATGGCAGGAGAGAGCTGCCAGCTCTGAAACTCTCCTAATAGAGGTAATCGCAATCAGGAACACCACCTTCCAAGAAAGGAGGCAAAGAGGAATGTTCCTGAGAGGTTCCAAGGGAGCACCCTGCAGGGCACAAAGAACTAAGTCCAGGTCCCAAGGTGATGTAGGGGACCTATAAGGAGGGGCCACATGGGCCACTCCCTGAAGAAAAGTCCAGATATTGGGATCGGACACTAGAGGACGTTGAAAAAGAATGAAAAGGGCCAAAACCTGACCCTTAAAGGGGTACTCCGCCCCTAGACATCTTATCCCCTATCCAAAGGATAGGGGATAAGATGTCAGATCGCCGCGGTCCCACTGCTGGGGACCCCCGGGATCCCCGCTGCGGCACCGTGCTATCATTACAGCACAGAGCGAGTTCGCTCTGTGCGTAATGACGGGCGATATGGGGGACGGAGCAGCGTGACGTCATGGCTCCGTCCCTCGTGACATCACGGCCCGTCCCCTTAATGCAAGTCTATGGGAGGGGGAGTGACGACTGCCCCTCCCCCTCCCATAGACTTGTATTGAAAGGGGCGGGCCGTGACATCATGAGGGGCGGAGCCGTGATGTAACGATGCTCCGGCCCCTGTACTGCCCATCATTACGTGCAGAGCGAACTCGCTCTGCGCAGTAATGATAGAGGGGTGCCGCAGCGGGGATCCCGGGGGTCCCCAGTAGCGGAACCACGGCGATCTGACATCTTATCCCCTATCCTTTGGATAGGGGATAAGATGTCTAGGGGCGGAATACTCCTTTAAGGGAACTGAGAGCTAACTGTTGTTCTAGCCCCGACTGTAAAAAGGAAAGAAGTCGAGGTAGAGAGAATGTAACAAGAGAAAAGGAGTGAGATTCATACCAACAAAAATAAGACCGCTAAGTACGGTGGTAAATCTTTGCAGAAGAGGGCTTGCGCACCCTGAGCATAGTGTGAATCACTTGGGGAGAGAAAACCTGAGCCCTCAGAACCGCGGTCTCAACCGCCACACCGTCAAATGCAGCAACAGTAAATTGGGGTGGCAAAGGGGACCTTGAGAGAGTAGGTCTGGATGAAGAAGGAGGCGCAGCCACGCCCTCCTGGGCCAGTCCGGAGCCACGAGAACGGTGGGAACGCCTTCTGCTTTGAGTTTCCTCAGGACCCTGGGAGGAGAGGGAGAGAAAAGATAGGGAAGGACAAAGTCCGACCTGGGAATCACCAGGGCATCCACAGCCAGAGCCAAGGGATCCCAGGACTTCCCCACAACTTGAGGAACCTTCTGGTTGTGGCGGGACGTGAATAAGTGCATGTCCGGAGTGCCCCAGAGGTTGCAGATCTCTGCAAACCCCTCAGGATGAAGGGACCACTCGCCGGGGTCGGCTGAGGATCAGCTGAGAAAGTCCGCCTCCCAGTTTTTCACTCTGGAATGTGAATTGCTGAGATGACCGGCACTCTGAGCTCCGCCAGAGAATAATCATGGACACCGGCCATCGCTGCCAAGCTGCGAGTGCCACCCTGGCGATTGATATAATCCACAGCAGTGGAGTTGTCCAACTGGACACGAACAGGACAGTCCCGAAGAAGGATCTCCCATAATGTTGCTCGCGAATATTCGCAATTCAAATTTTATTGGCGAATATCGCATATGCGAAATTGTATGCGTATATGCGAAAATATATGCGCATATTCGCGAATATTGAGTCCTCCCTTATTTAATGGTATAGGGAACTGTGACTAGTGCATTAACTCTGTGATTTTTTGCCCATTGAAACCAATAGGCCCATTGTGGTCTATGGGGATCTCACGGCATGTAAAACAGTGAGCTAAGCAGGATGGCCTTGGCAGCACAGTGGATGGGAGACCACCATGGTTTCGAGTCCCGGGGTGGGTCAGAGCTTTACAGTGTTGTGGTTTAACTTTACTTTCCTAGAAGTTTCTGAGTTGCCCATAGCAACCAGATTGCTTCCTTCATTTTACAGAGGCCTTGTGAAAAATGAAAGAAGCGATCTGATTGGTTGCTATGGGCAACTTTTCCAGTAAGGTAAAGTTAATCCACAACACTGTAAAGCTCTGTCCCACCCCGGGACATGAACCTGTGGTGGTCTCAAATCCACTGTGCTGCCAAGACAGTCCTGCTTAGCTTACTGGTTTACATGCCATGAGATCCCCCATAGACCACAATGAGCCTTTTGGTATCAATGGGCAAAAAATTACAAAGTTAATGCACTAGTCACAGTACCCTATACCATTAAAGAAGGGAGGGCTCAATATTCGCGAATATGCGCATATGCGGAAAACCAGTGTAGAGGAAGAGTTGTGCAGTTGCCCATAGCAACCAATCAGATTGCTTACTTCATTTTTGAAAATGCCTCTGAAAAATGAAGGAAGCAATCTGGTTGCTATGAGCAACTCAGAAACTTTTCCAGGAAAAGTTTTTGAGTTACCCATAGCAACCAATCAGATTGCTTCTTTCATTTTGCAGAGGCCTTGTGAAAAATGAAAGAACCAATCTGATTGGTTGCTGTGGGCAACTCAGAAACTTTTCCTCTGTACAGGTTTTGATAAATCTCCCTCTATGGGGGGGGGGGGGGGGGATTCATCAAAACCAGTGTAGAGATAGAGTTGTGCAGTTGCCCATAGCAACCAACCAGATTGCTTCCTTCATTTTTGAACAGGCCTCTGAAAAATGAAGGAAGCAATCTGGTTGCTATGAGCAACTCAGAAACTTTTCCAGGAAAAGTTTTTGAGTTACCCATAGCAACCAATCAGATTGCTTCTTTCATTTTGCAGAGGCTTTGTGAAAAATGAAAGAAGCAATCTGGTTGGTTGCTATGGGGAACTCAGCAGCGTTTCCAGGAAAGTAAAGTTAAACCACAACACTGTAAAAATCTGTCCCACCCCAGACTTGAACCCATGGTGGTGTCCCATCCACTGTGCTGCCAAGACAGTCCTGCTTAGCTTACTGTTTTACATGCAGTGAGCTCCCCATAGACCACAATGGGCCTACTGCTTTCA